>NW_025336401.1:2378485-2456525 GCF_004798865.1 Varanus komodoensis
AATGGTAATTTATTATGTTCTATTGTATTTCAATGTATTTTATTGTGTTGTAAGCCGCCCTGAGGTTTCGGCAAGGGGCGGCATAGAAATGTTATAATAATAATAATAACAATAATAATAATAATAAGATCTGTGTTTATTTGTCTATTTATTTATATTGCGATTTATATCCTGCCTTTTTCTGACAAAGGGCTCAAGGCAGCTTGCATCATTCTCCTCCTCCATCTTATCCCCACAATAACAACCCTGTGAGGTGGATTGGGCCGAGAGTCTGTGACTGGCCCAAAGTCGCCCAGTTGGCTCCATGGCTGAGCGGGGACCAGAACCCGGATCCTCTGAGTCCCAGTCCCAGCTCTTCACCACGACGCCACACTGGCTCTCAGTTGAGTTGCTGGTTTCTACTGCAACAAGCAAAACTTTCCCAGGCTCCCCACAGCTGCAACCTGGACGTGCTCACATGGGAATCAACCCCACTGAGCCCAAGAGACTTAACTGCGAGAGGGTTGCGATCAGCATTGCACTGAGCACTGTTGCCGCCTCCTGATTTAGACCCTCTCCCAAGCACAGCTCATCTGCACTGTGATTTGCTCTGCCTTTAATCTTTCCTCCCCTCCTTGCTAGAAGGTGCATACTAAATCCATCACTTACCCGCCTGGAATGAAAGCAAAAGCGTATGAATTTCATTCCGGCCCTGGTCTCGTCTGTTGCACAGTGTGTATAAACTTTATGCTGTCAAGTTCTCTGTCAGTATATTAAAAGAGGACTCCCTAAAACACAGCTTTATTGATAAACCTTGAACGCACATGCAAAAGAGCCAATAAGTCTCTCCTTCCTGGCTCCAAACACCACAAGATATTCCTGGAGGCTAAAATGTGTTTGCTTGAAGAGGCTGGTAGCAAAGATGTGCTTTTTTGGTGCACGATAACTTGCTTACTTGCTTTGGTAAGCCATCCCAAAGAATCACTTTAAGAATCCTCATTTTTCTTTTGATTTTTAAAGGTGCATACATTTAAAAGACAGCACTTCTCTCTAGAAGGTTAAATGGACCAGGATGAATCAAACGTTTTAAAAATCATAAATATTCAGGCAGAAACAAAACACGTGCAGACTACAAAATACTTTGAAGAATGGCAATTTTGGAGCTTCTTAACACCAACACACACCCAAGCTGCTTCGCGCCTGGTTGGCCACAGTCAGTCGCTTTTTCAAGGCCTGGAAATCGCCATGTGTGCCCAGCCCGCACCCGCTGCGTCTCTCCTCTTTGGCATGCGTTCCCCCCTCCCCAAACACAACCAGGGATAAGGAAAGCAGTTGCCCTGCCATTAACTATAGGGACCCCAATAAGGGTTCCCTCTTTAACCATGATCTGAAACTGGGTTTCAGCAGTTCAGCAACCCAGCCAGCTCTGGGTTAAGCAGAGCTGGCTCAACCTGGGAAGGTGGAGAAAGCCCTAACAGAGCCAAGCTGAGGGGCTTGAATTTCGGCCAAGGCAAGCTGCAGATCTGGCAGCCGGCGGGCCTTCTCCGGCTTCACAGGCTCCATGCAAATTTGCACTCTGGCAATCCATATCAGCATATGGGTGTACAGCTGCATGTGATAGTTCTACAGAGCATTTGCGCCAATGGAATGGAATCCTCTAGCACACGGGTCCTCAAACTACAGCCCGGGGGCTGGATCTGGCCCGCCACGCCCATTTGGACCTGCCGTGTGCACGCCCACACATGCACCCACTGCCGCCCACCTCGCCCCGCGCACGGGAGGCAGCGTCTTGCTTGCTCGGAGAGAACGACCTCCAAGCGAGCAAGCCACTGCCTTGCCCGCCCGCCTCGCCTCCCCTTGCCACGTGCCCCGCACCAGCCCCAGCACACGCGCTCGCCCCTCGCCAGCACCACCTTTCTGGCCCACGCCCGGCACCGGCACCTTTCAACCGGCCCCCTGGTGAAAAAGTTCGAGGACCTCTGCTCTAGCACAATCCGAATCGGCCAGTGAGTTGATGCCACAAGGGGCAGACTGCCAGGATCCGATGAGCTCCCCCTGCTGGCTTAGCAGAGCAGGCGGCCCGGCTCTCCTTGCAAGCACGTTCAGGACCCAGGTTGGTCCTGCAGGCGTCCACAGGGAGACCAGCGCAAGCCACTGGAGGGGCAGCTTTGTCGCAGCCATGCAAGCCTTGATGGTCCTGATCCAAGCTCTTCTTGGTGGTACTTCAAGCTCACAAGAGGCATTTCACCCGACATTTTAGATGGCAGGTCAGAAGGAATGTGTAAAGGCTGGGAAATCGCCCAATGCTCAGCAGCTGGGAAAGAAGCGTGGCCACCCGGGAAGCCCTGGTTCTGTTCCTGGCCTCTCCAGGGCCAGCAAGTAGGAAAGGGGAAAGGTGATCTACCTGAGAACCTGGAAACCCACCAACAGAAACAGTACTTACCAGGCAAATCATCTGACCAGGAACACAGGAACGTTCTTCGTTCCCTTTGCAGAACCAGTGTATCTGAGGTGCTCAAAACAGAGGGGCTCACGAACCCCAACTGGCCTCCAACAACGATGCAGAAATGTATCAGCAGTTTTGGGAAGGGTTTACAAATCGACATATTTTTAAATAAGAACTCAAAGCCAGGAGAAGCACTGATAATCGCATTACGCAACTTCTCCTCCAGCTGTTGCTCAGCTGAAATCATGCATTTCTCAGAAGTGACAATTCTCCAATGGCCTTTTTGCTTTGCAATCTTCAGAAGGTAACTTCAAGCAACTGCTTGTAAAAGTTGCACATGGTGGGGGGGATCAATCCCATAGTCAAAGCATTTTGTTTTAATGAGTCTGAAAAGAGTGCATGGGTGCCACTATATCAAAGCATGGTGCAGGCAAAAGGGGGTTGTGCTCACAGGAGCAGAGAGCGGTCCGCCTGCCGCAACCCCGCACACCCACAAAGTGCTCCTGCCGGGCAGCTCACGCTCACACGGAACTCAAAGGGAACAGGGAGGCCTGCTTGGAGGGATCAAGGCAGCCCCCTGCAGGGAACTGCAGCAGCACCGATGGCGCCAGGAGAGGAAACGACAACATGGCACCCAGCAAGAAGAAGCCAACGCTTGCGTCCAGAGGATGCGCTTCATCTGCAAAGAAGTCAAAGGAAGGTCTTCGCCCGTTTCCTTTGGCCAACTGCACCATAAGCAGCTAAGGGCCTGAGTTCCAGGCAGGGGATGCCAGGATGCGGCTGTGGCCCAAGAAAATGGATTGAGTCCTGGGGGTGCTGCTAGCAGCCCCGGCTCCTTCTCTGGCCTCCACCCAGTTGAGCTATACCAGCCTTCCCTAACTCAGCACCCTCTGGATGACCTGCAGATCAACTCCCATTATCCCCAGCCAGCAAGGCCAGGGGGATAATGCATTGTAGCCCTACAGGAAGGCCGAGGTGTGAGGCATGTTTGCAAAGAACGCCCTTTGCTCCAGACAGGCCGATTCCCCCTCGCATGGAGGTGTCTGTTCGCCAGTTCTTCTCTGGATCTTCCAACCAGGAAAGCATCAGCACAGGTGTTTAGGGCACAGTGAAAGGGCCAAGGCTGTGACTGCCAGGATACCCCAAGCAGCACCTCTCTGCTGGCCTCCTCCCTGATTTCTGTCTTCATTTTTTGTTCGTTCCGTGTGACTGAAAAAGGTGCGCAAACTGGGCAGCGATGGTGCCAGATCCCCACTAATTTTCCTTCTGGGATGATTCCATTCACAGAGGAAGCTTGCGCAAACCGAACTGGGAACAAAGTGTGCAATGAAAGCAAGCATTGCTGTTGTTTAGTCACAAAGTCATGCCCAACCCATCGCGACACCATGAACAACACTCCTCCAGGCCTTCCTGTCCTCCATCATCCCCCAGAGTCCAGCTAAGCTCACGCCGACTGCTTCAGTGACTCCATCCAGCCACCTCATCCTCTGCCATCCCCTCCTTCTTTTGCCTTCCATCGTTCCCAGCATCAGGGTCTTCTCCAGGGAGTCCTTCCTTCTCATTAGGTGGCCAAAGTATTTGAGTCTCATCTTCAGGATCTGGCCTTCTAAAGAGCAGTCAGGGTTGATCTCCTCTAGGACTGACCGGTTTGATCGCCTTGCGGTCCAAGGGACTCGCAGGAGTCTCCTCCAGCACCACAATTCAAAGGCCTCAATCCTTCGGTGCTCAGCCTTCCTTATGGTCCAGCTTTCACAGCCATACATTGCAACTGGGAAAACCATCGCCTTGATTATATGCCCTTTTGTTGGCAGGGTGATGTCTCTGCTTTTTAGTATGCTGTCTAGATTTGCCATAGCTTTCCTCCCCAGGAGCAAGCGTCTTTTAATTTCTTAGCTGCAGTCCCCGTCTGCAGTGATCTTGCAGCCCAGGAAAATAAAACCTGTCACTTCCTCCATTTCTTCCCCATCTCTTTGCCAGGGCCGGAAAGCAAGCATAATTCTGGACACTTGGCAAATGTTTTTGGAAGGCACGTGCTTGTGCTCACGTTGGAACTTCCAGCTGGGAATGCTCCCATTTTGCAAGCAAAACCCTCATTTTTTGCAAGCACGCTCTCATTCAGCTGAAGGTCCAGGACTGTGCAAGGAAGTCCTGGACAGGCATGTATGAACGGATCCCACGTCTCCTCTGCCTGAAGAGGTTCTTTATGCTCTGCCTCAGAGCAGATGCACCCAGCATGGGCAACAACCACTGAGGATGGAAGGTGTAGTCCACAAATGCTGGGAGAACCGCGTACAACTTCATCAGGTCGGCAGAAGTTAGACCACCTTCTCCTGGTACATCCAAGTGATCCACAGTCAATTGATGGTTGGTTTCCTGATTCCCAATTTCTAATAACAGCAGCAATTTAAGTCTCCTTTCCCTTAGAACAGGTTGCTGGAAGAGAATGTGGGGGAGCAGCAAGAGACACACCAGGAACCGGTTGGTTACCGATCGCAACTGCTTGATCCAGGCATGTGCCAAGAGATATGCCGATTCTTAATTCTTTGCCCAAGACCACCCTTGAACCCCTGTCTGTGCTCACACTTGATGAGCTGGGTAGGGTTCTTATGTTCTCCAAACCCAGAAGCATGGTGGGTAACCACACACAAACCGCTCTGGCTTGGTTCAGAGAATACAACCAGCCCTGACAAACTTGCAAGCCACCGTGGTTGTGTTCTCTGAACTTCAGGACTCTGGGATGGGTCTTGTTTTGCTTTGTATGTTCCTTGGATCCACCTTCCTGGAGCGGCGGCTCCACGGCAGCCGTTACTGCTCACATTCAGACGTGCAAAGCCTAGTCCGTCTTTCCACCCACGGAGAGCCGTTTACACGTGCGCCACCCAATAAATCAAAATGAGCGGCTCTGCTGGCCATGCCTTCTGTTCTGCCCTCCCTGCATACGCAAGGGCAGGGCAGGGCAGGGGCAACGGCCAGCCAGGGCCAGGCGGTCTGCCGGTCTGCAAGTGAGCGTTCGCGAATGGTGCGTTTGTCGCTGTTCTGCTTTACAGAGACGGGAATGAGAAGAGACGGGCCGGAAAGGCTGTCAGCTTAATTACTGCCTGTGCGTATCGAACTGCTCCGCTGAGCAGAAGGGCACCCAGTCCAAGGAGGAGGGGGAGGAAAAGTCATCCCGAGATCTCTCCAGCCTCAGGCATTGGGGCGTGCGCCTCACTCAAGGCCACCCACACCTTAGCATCCTTCTGCTTAACTCTTCCCAAATCTGTTCCAAATAAAAGCACTCGCCTAGGGTGGGGGGTTTTTGGAGGGGAAATCATTTCCCCGACAAGGGGCAATCATCACCACAGACTATTTGCTATTGCTTAAGTGGCTATAGGCAAAACTAGGCCCGGAACAGATCTCTCTAAGAAGGGCGTTCCGTCCAAACGGCCTGCCTCGGGTGCCACCACCAAAGGGTCCTGCTTCTCGCATTCTCCCCATGGCACCTCCAACAGCAGTGGGGAAGCAGAGCACTTCCTTTGAAGCCGACCTTAAGGAAGGACCTTGACTCCACGGTGCAGCCATGGAGGAGAAGAGGGAGGTCCCAGTTTTGACCCCTGGCTTCTCCCAGGAGGGCTGCGTTGACCGTGCTGGACTCACCCGGCCCGGGATGCCCTGGCTTCGCATGTTCGCACGTTACAGCGTGGGCAGGCTCATATGGGTGAAGGCCATCCTCCACGTTGAGCGTTTTTTACCAAGTCAATGTATGACAAAGGAATCCAAAGAGCTGAACTCTGATTAAAATTAATTCCTGCTGCAAGGAAGGGACTTCACTTTTAATCACTCTGTTTCAAGGCTACTAATAGTTTTCTGGCCCTTCTACATCATTAAGGAGAGACTTTATCCCAAGCCAAATGTCAATTTGAATTTCAGCCCACAGAAAATAATTTGTTTGCATGTTCAATGAACAAACCAATTTTCGGGGGGTGAGCTCCCAAGAGCTGGGCTCATGCATCATGGATAAGGGCAGGCACTTGAAGCTCCACAAATGTGGACGAAGAACAGCCCAGACTGTCAAGAGCCCTGGCTCCATGGTCCCAGCAAGGAATCCTTAACACGGCTTACCTAGAAAACATCAGATCCATGCGCTCAATAATGTGTTAACTGTTGTTAACCTTGGGAGCTGAGGGGAAGAATGGTTAAATTTCATTTCAAAGATTTTCTTTAAAATCCCACCTTTCTGTTTGCAATAATCAATGAGGTTTACAAGTGCAGCAAAACTGAGTGAGATAGTATCAGAAGGCTACGTACTCGGAGGAGGTCAGGGCTGGTGGGAGGACAATCACCCTTCCAGGAGGGCCAAAGCAGAGCACAAACAGCTCCCCAACCCATGCCCTGGTCTTAACTGCCCTGCAAAAAGGAGCCAGTGATGGAGACCAGCGGATCATGCTCGGGAAGATGTTCCAAAGCCAAGGTGCCACCCCAAAAAGACACCGCTTCACGGACGTGCTGAACATCTGGTTGCATTCTCCCACATGCAGGCTGCAGATGTTCTTGTCAAACATCTGTCTTGCTTATACAGTGGCCCAGAAGAGCCTGGAGAAATTAGTTACACACTAGGCCCCTGCCACTGGACAGGTGTGGACACGAAGCCTCTCTCAGCAGAGAAACGCCAGTGAACACCGCTTTGCTGGGCCAGCAAAGGCCCAGTGGCCACCCCATAACTGTGCTTGGAGATTTCACTGGTCTCATACTAAGCCTGCTCAAAGCTGGCTCTGTTCCCCAAGAAATAAACAAACCCCCTACACGGAGAAAGCAAGCATCTCAAGGAGAGGATTCTGGGTTAGTTTTCCACACAAGGGAAAGGTATTTTATTTTAAAATGAGCCACCCGAAGGGGCGGAGCTCAAACACAGGTTTATCCTTTTGTCAAACGCATCTGCTGAGCACCCGCCCTTCAAAGAGCGACTCCACAATTACCAGAAGGTGCTGAAAACGAGACACCGCGGGAGAAGGAAGCAGCTCGAGGCGACACCCGTAGCTGAACCACCACCTTGTTGCTGCAGCTGGTTTTCTAACGCGAACCCAATGAAACCGCTGTGAAATTGGAGCTGGGGAGCACCATGGTTTTGCAGAGCAAATAATGTTCTCAACCCGGCTGTTTTATGCCCTATTGAACAGCCAGCAGATTATGAAAAACCAAGTTTCATAACCAGAGAGCCAGGCTTCCTGGCGGAGCTTTCCGGGGAGTTCAGTAAGAAAGACGGGCAGACCAACCAACAGGTTTTATTGCAAGCCTCATGGAAGCCCCTCCTTTCCACATGCCCACATGCTCAGGGAGCAGGAGAAACTCTGGTGTCCAAGGAAGAAACGTCAACACGGCAGCCTCATTCGGGGAAGAGCAGGCAGTGGCTAAACTGTCCTGGTACCCACCACTGGCTGCCCTCCGGGGAAGCTTCCGCCTCCAAAGAAGCTATTTCTGGACCGTCGTTGGCACGCGTGCTCCTGGTCCCCACATCCAGCTCAGACCGAGCTGAAGTCCACGCAAGTAAAGCCGAAGCTTGCGCTTGCCCGGTCCCTCCGTGTTCCGTTGCTTCCCACTTCCCTTCTGGCCACCGTGCCTCAAACGCTTCGACGGCAAACCCGATGGAGTGCAGGCCTTGCACAGGCTGAAGTGGCCGGCTCACCACCTCATGCTGTCAGTGAACAGGGCTCAGGTGCAAGAGCAGAGCTTTTGGCGTTCCTCCCCTTCGTCCTAAAATCAAGGAGAAGCTGCGTTCTCCCCTCCAACAGGCGGAATGCACATTTGGAGAGGTCCACACAGGCTGCAGCAAACTCAGCCGGACCATCGAGCACAAGACGGGCCTTCGCAAGGAAGGCCCCCACCCCATCTTCCCACCCAGGGGCCTCTTCAGCAGGAAATTCTGGGAATGGAATACTGGGAATGGACCCCCCCCCCAAGCAAAAATCTCTCGCACGGGGCTGCAGCCCCGGAATCCTGTGCAATTTATACAGAAAAGGGACTGGTATCTCAGAACAACAACTTTGGAATGGAATACTCAGTTTACCCTAGTGCAGGGAACATCCTGGGTACATGAGCAAGCACAGCAAAATAACCAGCATACTGTGATGTCAGAGAAGGCAAGCAGCAGATGATGTTTTGCAGCATTTATCCAGGGATAAATTCATCTTTATCAGAGGCATTTGCTATCTGCCCTTGCCTTATGCTAGTTGTAAGCAGCAGTTATACTCTGATAGATTCTCCCTTATGCCGTCCTCAAAATTGCCTCTTAGTCAAAGCAGAGTTTACTCTGTGCTTTATCTTTATCATCATCATCACCTGAAGATTTTGCACAAAGGATTTTGCAATCAGAAAAGGGACTTGATTCTGCAACCAACAGAAGTAAACCCAAAGTAAATGCATATCCATTTGTTTACCTTGTATAATTCATTTCACATAATTTACTCAGCTTGCTGCTCATCATGAGACGCTACAAGAAAGACAGTTGGACAGCTGAGCTCCCCTCTGGCTTCACTAGATATAAACCCCATTTTTTCAACCCTTCCTGTGCATGTGCAAGGGCTAGAAACTAGCTAGCTTCTTATTAAATGAAAGATGTGGGTCCCATTCGGCATGGTTCTGGATTCTGCATCCCGTACCAAATCTGGAACTTGCATGGAATATAGCACAGTCTCTTGAAAATGTCAATTTCTGGCTTTCCCCACTGAGTTTGGAAGCTCTGTAGACCAGTCCCAGTTTGGACGGATTTTTCCATCTCCGGTGGAGTTTTAAAGCAGCGGGAAAAGCAGCGCCCGCCACCGACGGTTTCGCTACGCAGGTGTCCAGGGCCCATCCAAGGCCTGTGATCGCTCACTGGGCACTGCAGTGCCGTCCCAGCACCAGCGGCAGACGGCCTGAATTCAGCAGCGCTGCATAAACTCCCTCTGCAACCTCCTTTGTGCTGCAGCCGCCTTTCTCCCCCACTCTGTCTCCAAAGGTGTTTTTCCCCTCCTCACAGAACAAATGCAAATTTCCTTATCTTGCTTTGCAGCAACAAGGCAGAAGAAAAGGGAAAAGTTCCTGAGCAAACAGCATCAAGGCACAGAGGTGGTGATCAGGAATCCGATCACGATCATGGCCGGGCTGCCGTGTGAGGGGAATGCCAGCCACGAGAAAACCGCTGCGGTCCCACGGCAACACTCCTTCCTTGTGAAGCAGCTCTGGCCATCAGGGGCTCCGCTTTGCAACACTGAAATGGTAAACAGCTTTCTCTGCAGAACGGAAAGCCAATTGGCCCCACTGCGGCGGAGGGGGAGTGCAGAAGTGGCTGGCTGCTGCCACGGGGGAGAGAAGCAGCTGCTCCTTCTGGTCGGCCCTGAAGGGCCACGCGGCGGGCCCCGGCTGCCAGCGCACCCCATCCTCACTGCTGCACGGGGGGAGCGGGACAGGGAGGTGGGGCGTGAGAGAAACCTGGGCAAGGAGGCCCTGGGGGGGCTTCCGGGGGGGGCAGCGCTCCCCGGGCCAATTTCCTGGTGCAGGATTCAAAGCACCAGCCAGTCTCCTGTGCTTCCCCAGGCCTCTGAGAGAGGGGGGGGGGGACTGCAAAGGAGCAGGTGCCTCTCCTACGCGCATCGTACACTCTTGTCCTCAGAAACAGTTCAAAACCTGCAAGGCTTTGGCAGGAGGTCGGATCCTGGCCATCAGGTCCCAGTCCAGGTGGGCTGCAAATCGAGGCATGGCTCGGACAGGCAGAGCTCAGTGTTTCCGAGCTGCAGCGAACAAGGAGCGAGAGGCAGGCAGACACTGGGGCGAGAAACAGGCGCTCGGGGCAAGGCCGAGCTGCACCTGCCAGCCCCCGCCTGGTCGGCCAGCCGCAGGCGGAAGCTCCCCCTTTCCTTCCAGGCAGAGCAGGGCAAAGGCTCTCCAGCTGCACTCTGTGTTCTCCTGCAGGCCTGGCCGGGCCGGCTCTGTGGCACAAGGGGGGCTGCTGCCGAAGCCACTCCCAAAGGCAGAGGGTCCCCCAGCCCAGCCCCTCTCAGCCGCCTCGCGCTTCCCAACTGGCCACCTTCTCTGGGAGGCAACCGCAGTGCGTGGACTCCAAACTGCAACTCCATCCCGCTGGAAATGGTCTCAGTTCTGGAAAAAAACCCACCCTCTCTATCTTGCAGCAAGAGGCAGTGGGGGGCATTCCCACAATGCCCCCTCTCTAAAAAAATCCCTCCCGATCGGTTTTCCAGACTTAACAAAATTAAGATATGTATTTATTCCACCTCACTTTTTTCCTGCCTCCCAGTTTCCGCACTGAACTGTTCTATCCTGTCCTTCTTACGGTTCTTATGAAATTGGTTTAAACTGTTTTTATTGTAATCTGAACTGTTTTTATTATGATTTATGGACTTTTCCATTAGATACTTCAAGTTTATTTTATAAAGAAAAGCAGGGTACACACTTTTAAAATAAACAAACCACAGGCTCACACACTCTGCCGCTGTATTCAGTTTACTGATTTTGTTTCAGGGAAGGCATTTGGCCCGAAGGCCCACAGGACAGGGTAGACTAGAAATACAAGGCCTGCAATTAAAAATCCAAAAGATGGTGGACGTCTCCTGGCCTGCCCAGGAGGAATAGCAAGAAGATGGTGAGAGAGCAGCAGGCAGGAGGACAGGTGCACGCTGCATCCAAGTTTGCACTGCCGCAGGAAGGAAAGCAAAGCAAAGCAGAGCAAAGCAGAGCAAAGCAGGAGAGGAAAACCAAGGAGGAGGAGAAGCGCACGGACTCTGAAGTGGCGCATCATGTGGGAATTCTCCCGTGGCCCATGATGACGGCTCGCTAGTCAACTTAACGCCACCGGCAGGGAAAAGGACGGCACTTGCCAACCACAAGTGCGGAAAGACGATTACTTTTTTGTTAAAAAGAAACCTAACGAGCTTTCTGCTGCTGTAACACGTATGGGGCCTTCAGCCCTGGCGGGCGTCACCGGGAGGCTGGGAAGGGCCAGCGGTAACAGGGAGAGCGCAACGAGGGCGCCAGACGCCAGCGGACCAGCGCACTCGCTTCTCGGGGACCGCCCCTGCTGCGAGGGCCAAGCGGGGGTCGTTGCATGGCGGCCTGCCCTTGGGAGAGAGAGGGCTGCCCAGCAGTTCTCCTGGCTGCCGGCCAGAACTGCTCCGCCAGAAGATCGCGTCACACCCCTCGTGCCCAACCCAGACTGGACCACCTATCCAGCCAGCCAAGCCAAAATGAGTCTGTCACCTGGAACTCCACCGGAGCCACTTCGTAAGACTGAAAAAGCAACGGCACTACTCGCACTGGGGTCCCTGGAAGGCTTCCACGAGGGACTCCCACCCCAGCCTGCCGCCTGGCCGCCCTGCTCTCCCACGGCGGCTGGACCGGCCCGTCTTTTCCCCCCTTCCCTGCCCAGCCCTTCAGCCCTCAGGGCGTTTCCTTTTGGGACAGGCAGCGAGGCTGGTCCCCACAACTTCTGCGGCTTCTCCGCTGCGGTTCCCCAGACCTCACCCAGGGCAGAGCACAGGTGTGCCTCGGGGAGGGCCCTGCTTCAGTGCCCGAAACTCCAGGCAGCAGGAACGGAGCAAGCGGAAAGGCTACTGCCGAGTCCCCAGAGAAGTTGCAAGTGGCCTGTTAGACGAGTCTGTACTAGAAAGGACAAATATTCTGGCTTGGACCAAGGGCGGCTAATCCCATTTTCCAAAAGAAAACAGATTCAGAAGAGTCAGAAAACAGAGTCAGAAGCCATCATGGGTGAAGGCCACACCTTTGCCAGTGAACCCATCCGGGACGGGGGTGGGGACAGAGGCCAATCCCGACCTTCCTGTTTCCATATGTGAGCAGGAAGCCAGACTTGCAGCGTAAATCAGAGTGCCTTTCTTGCCCTTAAGGAGAAGCACACATCCCCCGTTTCCCATAGCGGGTCCATTTAGACAGGGAAAAGTGGTCCCTGGGCAGCATCTCATCCACATTCTATCACGGGTAGCAGTAAAAACAGATTTTCATGCAATCATTTAATTAAGTCTCTGAGGTTCTATGAGGAGGGGGAGGGGGATATATGTGTTCGTGTTTGTTTAACGTGACCTGGATTTCCAACAAGTAGCCAGCATCCTGAAAACACTTTGCAAACCTGCAAAACACCATGCACATCTTTCCACTGAATGAGCAGATCATTGTCTACATGGGTGGCAACCTAGTATTTTTTACCATCATTACCTTACATTTCTACCCGCCTTTCTTCCACTTGCAAGGAGCCCAGCGCAACTTACCGAGACCTCCTCTACTCTGTTTTATCCGCACAGCAACCCCTCTGTGGGGTAACTCGGGCTGAGAGTGAGTGCCCAGCCCCCGCGGATGTCATGGCTGAAGGAGGACTGGAAGCTGCACCTCCCGGTCCCCAGCCCAGCCTCAAAGCACCACGCCGCACTGGCCTTCCTCTCCCTCCCGCAGCCTGCCCTGCGTGAATTACACTTCTGCATTGCTGGGGCACTGGCGCAAGCCACAGAGCACGAAAGCTGGAGCCCTCAAACCAAGGCTGAAGCCACGCTGGGAGCCACGGTTCTAAGGCAGCCCTTCCCAGCCTGGAGCCTCCTCTCTCACCAGCATGGGAGATGAAGTTCAAAGCCTCTGGGCTGGGGCAGAGGGCCAGGGCAGGCTGAACGGGGTCCCAGCCCAGCCCATGATCCACACTGGGAAGGGGAGGGAGAGAGCGCTCAGGGGAGCTGGGGAGAGGGTGAGAGCTGCAGCCTCTTCTTCCAGCCATGGTCTGCTCTGGGCCACTGTGATCAGAATCCGGCGGTTCCAGGCATGCTCCTCTGCGTGCTGGGACAGAAGAAGGCCTACAACTCCCAGCATGCCTCGGCCGGCTGGCCCACGTGGGTCATTTTCGTGTGAGCGAGCTGTGCTGGATCACAGCACCCGTGATCGCCACCCGGCACAGCTGGCGGCAGTCTTGGCTGCAGCAGATGGGGGCTGCACCAGCTAGGTGGGCGGACTCTGAGGAGGACCCTTTCCAGACCTGGCGGGTCAAAGGAGGAGAAGGCATCTGCACCTGGCCCTGCCTTGAAGCTGTAGGAGGAGAGGTGGCCTCTGGCCTTATGCAAGGGCCTGGTGCAGTCAGGACAAAGCGTGGAGCAGAGGCCCTGGCGCGTCTGACCAGGTCAACCAAAGCAGTGAGGGCATCTGCCTGCAACCGAATGACTCCCACGCTCCCAAAGGGAGGAGGACTCAGATCTGGAACATGCCCCGAGAAAGGAGTTCCCATGCCTCGGCCAAGGGAAGACCGGGGCTCTTGCTTTAAACCCCATGACAAACAGCGACCTCCTATTCATTTTTGCAAGCTGACAAAAGCGGCTTTTATTTCCCTGTTCCTGACAAACTGTTCGTAAATATTTCAGAGGTTTTTGACAATCCCATATAAATGCTCTCCAATTGGGGTAGAGGGGAGCATTTCATCCTTCCAGCTCTAAAAGGACGGCTCCGTTGCAAGCCAGCCAGTTGACCAGGACAAGCCCTTAACCTGCCGTCAAGAGATGACAGGAAGGTGAGGAACTGCTGAGGCATGAAATTGGGTTTAAAAATGATGAAGTGAAGGTCTGGGTGGCCGCGACTGTGGCTGACGGGTCGGGGGGGGGGGTTGTTTTCCTGCTCTGCCTTTCTTCAAGATCAAATCATGTCTCCCGACAGTGACAGCAGGGATTTTGACGCTTCCTTGAAATCAGACCGGCCTCACCGTTTTCCGATGCTTTGCTTCCTATCCATTTGCTGATACACAATGCCGCTGTATCTGATTACCCGGCGTCGGATGCAGCGGGTCAGACAAGTCTTCTTGACGTGTGGGGTGGGGGGGCAGGGACGGGCGCTGTGCACACGATGGCGGAGATCACACCACGAGTGATCGGGCTGCCGCCTCCTCCTGCCACCGGCATGTCCCTGGAACGGGCTGTGAGCCTCCCTGGGGGGCGCACGTGTGGGAGACTTGAGCCAGGCCTCCCAGCTGAGCAGTTCTGGGGACCGATCTCAGAATGGCTTGCAGAATGCAGCTATGCCCCCCCCTTTCGTTTCTCCAAAGTTAAGTGTGGGAGTCCTCGCCCAGATGGAGCCCAGCATGGGGGCGGGGGAGCTTTAACGTGTTCTCCCCTCACAACTCTCCGGATGCCACCCCTTCTTGTCATTGGGAGGCATATAAAGCTCCTGCTGAAACAAAGGAGGGCTTTTCTCTATGCAACCGGCAGGCCCACATCTCCAGAGCGGGCCAGAAAAGTGAAAGATCCATCCTATCATGGGAGACTCCCAATTCGCACTTACTCTGAAGTGAGGAGGAGGGAGCGCTGGCGAGCAAGCAGACACAGCTGCTTTGCTCTGTTTGGAAAGCGCCCCTTGGATGGCAGCGCCTGCCCCCCTGCGCATTCTGGCAGCTGGCCCTCGAGGGCCAATCCCTGTCCATCAGGCTCTGGAAAGCCCTGCACCCCAAGTTCATTCCTCCAGTGGAGAAACTTCTCTCGGGGGCGAGGTCACACCAGCCAGGTGACCGCCCCCTTCCCCTGATCTCCCTCTTGGACTTGACTCAGCCTGGCCTGCACTGCATAAAATCGCTGCGGGTTCCTCGGATGCCTGTGTGCTGCCAGGGGCAGATCCAGGACCTTCTGTGTGCAAAAGCAGCGCTTGCCTCGGCACCTGCATGGAGAGAGCGTTCTGACACCGCATTGCCCGCATCTGGGACCAGCAGCTCAGAACCGCCCGGCACAACCCCAGTTCGATGTGCCGGATTCATTGCCTTGGACTCGAGAGAAGTGGAGCGGAGGCCTCCGAGTTCTGGGCAGAGGCAAAATTTCAGCCCGGGACTTCCAGGTCAGCCTCTTAGCGACTGAGCAACACACGCTCTCCCGCAAACACGCCGTGCGGCAGTTCAGAATAGATCAGGGCGGCTTCTACACACCATCTTCTGGCTGGCATCCAAAGCCACTGCGAGTTCCAACCACAGACGCAGCTGTTTTAAAATTAATTTCCCTGTTAAAAGAAGTGATCGTACTGCTCCTCAGACATCGCCCCCCGGCAGCAGTTTGACAAGTTAAGAATTCCAGCCAGAGAGGTGTTTACCGCTAAGTGGGGGAAATGCAGAAAATGGGACAAAGAAATCAAAGCACGTTGACGGCAGGTTCGGCTCTTTCTCGCAAACGTTCGACTTCTCACAAAGGCTGCCGTTGTCGAACTCGTCAAGCCCCTGAAGGGGCTGCTGCGCCGCAGTGGCAGATCAGTCCTCCGGTGCCTCGCAAAGCAAGACTTGATCTAATAGGCTGGATTTACACGGGGTGGATTTTGGTGGAAAGTCGGAGGAACATCCCAGTGGGGATGATGTTTCCACTGTGAGCTAATTGGCTCCGTCTTGCTGGGGTGTTTGAACACTGACTGGAAGCCACCTTTGTGTTCGATCTGCAACCACCTGGGATAATTTCCATCTGGTCCATCCTGTCCCCCAATCCCACATACCTGCATCCTCGGGCATCCAATTCTCCAAGTAAGCAGCAATCCACACAATTGTTTTCCTCACTCACACCATTCACACAATTGTTGGAGCCTTAATCATTCCGCCAAGACGAAGCGGAAGGCCAGCTAGCCAAGGGGTGGGCAGCAGGGAGCACCAAATCGCTCAGCCCTGCAGAACTGTAAAAAAGAACCCATTTGAAAACAGCAGCAGCACAAAACCATCTGTAGCATCTATGCTCCCAGTGCATGCAGGACTCCATGCCCCCTTTTTGGTCCCCGTTTCCTTCCTGATAGAATTGCTCTTCTTTTCTCCCTTTCCCTGCCAGCGGCCTGGATCTTGCCACAGTTCCACCCAGTGGATTTTCCCTGTACCAAGTGGAGAGATCTGGTCTTGATCAAGAAGTCCTCTCTCCTTCAGCTACCAGGGGATTCTTGGAGGCAGCAAAATGCCATATTTCACCACATAAGGGTGCCTGAAGAAGAAACATTGTGGGCCGCACGAAATGGCTGCATGGATGCTCTCAAGAGCAAGGCAAGGAAGACGTACCCTTCGAGTGTGTTCTTCTTCACTCGCTTCAATTCCCTCCTCAGGCTTGATGTATGTGTTTTGGTGCATGTGCTAATTTGCCCCAAATTATTATCTCCCTCCTTCTCTCCAAGGTGATTTAATTATCCTTTGCCACGGCACACAATGATTCCTTTTTTATTTGAAGACATGATACATCAGGATAATTTTGACGACAAAGTACGCACAGCCAACACACGAGTGTAGCATTTGCTCCTTGAACATCCCCCTGTGGAGTGATCCAACACTGCTGCTGAGAATGCGGAGATTCTATTTATTTATTGGATTTATATCCCACTTTTTTTTTCTTATTCTCCTCCTCCTGCTCAGTCGTAGCCCCACAACAATAGCCCTGTGAGGTAGGCTGGGCTGAGAGTCTGTGACCGGCCTAAAGGCACACAGTTGGCTGAGTGGGGACTAAAACCCGGGTCACCCAAGTCCCTGCCCTGCACTCTTAACCATTGCACCACCCTGGTTGTATTGCAGATGTATTGCAAATTCACTCCTATAATAAAAGAACAGAAGTTAAGTGCTTTTATACTGATTGTCTTTAAATGCATAATTTATTCCCACCCATGGGCACTCATTCCTGATTGCTTTACAGAATGGAAATGTGCAAAGCTGCTATTGTTCCACTGCGTTATTTAGAATCTGCACATTCAACAACCATTTGTATTTGTGTCTTGTTTCCCCAAGCATAGCCCTCAAAAAGCTCAACCCTAAAAGTGCCAACCTGCTGCAACTTGACCCACAACCATGGAAGGATTCTCTCTGCTTGCGATAATTGCCAGAAGGCTGTTATTGCAAATGCTTAACGTTTTAGCAGCTTCAGAGTGGCATTCTCTGGGAGAAGCCAGGAAACCGGCATCCTCTTAATTCCTGCATACTTCTTGTTCCATCCCACAAATACACGGTTTGGGGGTCAGGCGCTCTTCCAAACAGGATGCTCCAAGCTCCCCACCCCAGCAGGAGGTGTGTGAAATTCCCTGTGGAAGAGACATTCCCCAAAGGAACAATTCCTAAGAAATCACACAAACACACACTACAACAAAGATCATTTGAGGCACTTGCTTAAACCCCCTCGGCATCATGGCAGAGCTGGAAGCGGGTCACACGCCCATCGAGTCCACAAAAACAAACGCCACAAGCTGCGCGCAATGCCATGTTGTGGAAGAACCGGCCTGCACAGGGCATCTCTGCCAAGCAGCAATTTGCTGTGGCACGGACGGGCACAGACACGCCGGGCAGCGAAGCCTGCTCTCGGCAGGGGAGTCCAAAGTGGCAAGAAACGCGTTTTCTGGTTCTGGCGGTGGATGTGGAAGCTCTGTCAGCACCTCACTGCACTGAATGGCTGGAAGCGGGACAATGGGGAGGGGAGCATCAAGAGCACAGTCCACCAGGTGCGAGAAGGGGGAGTGTTACAAAGCGGCATGCGGCCCCCTTCATTCCTACACGCTGGAGCATCACCCGACTGCTCATATCCCTTCATCCATCTGAGGCCTGCCCTTCATTTCAACCTGGTTCCTACAAGGGATTGGGTCCTATAAACTGGAACTCATTCTGGGATAAGCACTGGAGTAAGTCCTTAAGGAAGCATTGGATTAGCAGTCATGAATGTCCACCGGTGGAGCCTCCTCTGAAGTAAGCAGGCTTCTGTGTAAAAGTCTGGACTGCTGGATGCTCGCCCACAGGCATTTAAGGTAAGTGCGCGCAAACTCTGACAACAAAACCGGGCTGTCTCTCGCTACACCTGAATACGCTATTTGGTCCCTCCTTTGAAGCGCTTCAGACCCTAATTTAAATTGTGCTGATTCCAGGCCTTCGGAGAGGTCAGCCCCCAGGAGTCCCCCAAAACCTCGCAGCAGTTGCCCTGAAACTGAGGCCCTGAGGCAGGAGGCGTCCGTCTCTGGCGTCCGCGTGACACAGCACGGCAGTGTGGACGCATGCAACCTGCAAGCTCCCTAGCCAAAAGCAGAGGGTCAGCTAGAGGAGGATTCAGATCCCAGCTTCTCCCACTGCCAGCGAGGGAGTGCTCGGAGGAAGGCCACCTGCTGTGGCGGTGTAGTGGCGCCGGGGTCTGCAGGGACACAGTAGAGATGCCTTATTAGCAGGGTGGCGGTTGTCTTTATCGCTCCTGTCCCCTCTGGCCTTCGCTGCAGCTCTCATAATAATGGGAGCAGCAGGAAGAACGGAACCTTCTCAGCAGCACTGCACAGCTGCGCGGGAGCCCTGCCGCAACGCCAAGCCCGGGCAACGCAGACCTGTCTGACTCACAAAAAACCTGCCGCTGGCGTTGGCTTGTTGGTCTGGATCAGCAGCCCTCCCTACGTTTCTGGCCTCCTCTTGGGGTGCGCTGAGGAGCAGTATAGGAGGCCAACGCCGGATTCCTCACAGGCAAGTAGCAGAGAATGGGCATCAAGGCAGAAATCTGTCGGGTGGTTAACAGCCGTTTCCCTGCAGGGTCCATAAGGGGGTGAACAGACTAAAGGCCACTGCGCAGCAGCTGCTAGCCCGCCCGTAACAAGGCACAAAACCCTCTCTGCTTGATGATGGAAAGACAAGGGAGAGAACGAGGTGCAACAGCTCAGCTGATCAAAGGCTGAAAGTCTCCCCAAAGCTTGTGACTGTAGGGCAAACACAGCCAGCACATTTGAAGTGGCAACTGATGTTGTAAACGGGTTGTACATTCCCAAGGAGAAACAGAGAGCGAGAGAGCAAGCGTGTACCAAAACAAAACGTCAAGCCGAGTAAAAAATGCTGGCATCTCCCGTGATCAAAAGGATTCTCCCGCATCTTCTCCTCTGAAGGATGCCACTGTGTCCTGCAGGAGGAATGTTCTAGAAGGGTCTCCCATGGAATGCACACAGTGGTTGGCTTAAAAGCTGGCCGGTTTTGCAGAGGGACTTGGCCTATCCGGGTGAGCAAGCTGCGGGAGGCAACAGACTTTTGGGGTGCCAGACGAACGGCAGGAAGGGATCAGCACTTGAGCTGATAATCTTTGCACTGAGGCATTGGAATTGAAGAAAGTTCTCAAAACACCTCAGAGGGCAACAGGATCCTCTCCACCTGCCTTGCCCACCACTGAGCTCAGAAGTTTGCCCCAAGGATGAAGAAAGGCCGGCTCCACACCCTGATTTCTCCACCTACAGCCTCTTGCCTGCATTTTCTTCTTCACTCATGCATTTTATGAGAGTCTGACCTTGCTGTGGCACCTCAGATGGAGGAGGTTCTGCCAGCTCGATCCAGCGAATGCACAACCACTTAGTTCTGGCGAGCCTTAAAGCGCCGCAGCTCTTCCACACCAGGCAGGGAAGCTGGGTTTCCTCTCACCACACGGCACAACTGAAGGTTGATTCTTTACCCGGGACATCAGGGGACACGGGTCCAGCTGCTCTAGCATCTGCCCACACGGTGTCCAACCAACTGCCCACAGGGTCCCTCAAGCGAGATGCAAGCCCAGCAACGCCCTGCCACCCATGTTCCCCGGACACCGCCCACCGCCCAATCCTGGAAGCGGCTTCTCTGCACTGGTTCTCAGGTTGTGGAATTCCTTGTTGGGGGAGCAGTGTGATGGTTTGGCACCACGTGGAAGAAGCCGATGGCCTGGCTGCTCACTGATACGCCTCTTGCAGGCTCAGGCAGGCAAACGAGTCCCCACCTGCCATTCTCGCATGCTTATTTCCTCGAGAACTTTGACTATTGGGCAGCAGAGAACTAAAAAAACAACAGTCAAAACAATAAAAATAGCCGGATGAAGGCAGCCACCTAGAGGGTCTGCACTACAAGATGGAAAGAAACATCATAAATATTTTAAGTAAATGAATGGTTGGAAGCCGAGCTCAGTTCTGTGTGCGATGAGCAAGATTACTGGCAGAATATGACAGTTAGGGTTCCTTTCTTTTTTACTTTTTGTAAAACAAAAACCAAAAACTAAACAAAAACTCCCTTAAAATAGCCTCACATGAAAATGAATAATAGATTAGAAGCATATCTGAGAGCACCAAAGTTCAAAAAAGAGATAACCTTGGATTTAGTATCCAGCACGAAGTAATGAAACTCCAGAGTATTAGAAATTCATGCAGCTATAGAGGGGGGAAATTAAATTGATTGGATACAGCAACTTCAGTCCCTCAGTACAAATGAACATAAACAAGAATCAGGAATGCTCCACCAGCGAGTATGGCTGGCCATAATTTCCAGTGATTAGAGACTGAAAGTAAATGCAAAGCAGCATCCCAGAGTGTCGAATTAGTGGAGAAAAATCATAAGCAATATTAAATGCATGCATATATAAGATGGGGTGGTGGTGGGAGAAACTGCAGACTGTCCAATAAACTCAGCAAGGGAGATGAAAGATTTTCAGTTTGTTACTTGGATGAGCTGTTTCCTCTGCAAAGCAGATGCTTTCCTCCAAAATCATGCCCCTGCTAGGAAAGACTGTCTCCCTTCTGTGAAATGGGCCCACCTTCCAACCAGACACACTGCAGTTTGAGAAAGAGGAGAGGGATTAATTTCCTGGGTTACCCCCAAGTCCATCTGGGTGGTCTTCTCCCCATCCTCCCAAGCAGATCAGGACAAAAGCTTTCTAAGGGTTGTTGCTGTGAGGATGACATGTGCCAAACAAGAAGCACATAGGCTTCCGTGGCTTCCTTGCAGGAGGAAGAAACGTGAGGAATCAATGCAGCGCAGCAGCAGCAACGGCGCGAAGGTGGTGGCGGAGAGGAACGTGACAATGACCGGCTAGGTCACCTTTGTGATACACAAGGAGAACATGGTAG
This sequence comes from Varanus komodoensis, assembly GCF_004798865.1. Lineage (NCBI taxonomy): Eukaryota > Metazoa > Chordata > Lepidosauria > Squamata > Varanidae > Varanus > Varanus komodoensis. Next base: position 2,399,721 of record NW_025336401.1, read on the forward strand.
AAGTCGCTACCAAAAGACATGGGCAACTGGAACACTGGCCAGCAGGGCGATGCAGCTGCATGATGCCAAGCTGAGTCCAAACCACACCTCTCTCCTCCTTTCCAAGCCAAAAAGGCCTGGCTCCACCTTCAAAGAGGACCCAGCTTGCCTGGTGATTCTCACTCGGTCTGTCCTCTTAACCTGACACTGTATGCTTGGACTCAAAATATCTGGCCCATCACCACCCACCTCTGTGTTCCCCAAATTTTCCCGCAAAGTTGGAGACTGTCTGATTCTCAGGGACTGTCTGGCTTATCTCTGGGTGCCCTGGCCTGGGTGGATCAGCTGAGAATTCCAGCCCTTCCTCCTCTGAATCAGAAACAGTGCCAACTAATACGGGGAGAAGGCGTAATCTATGTGGTCTCTGCCTCCAACTAGGCAAATCCTTCTAGGAAGCACACAAATACAGGATGGACCTCACCACTATTTCAGAAATTTTTGTTTAGTCGCAAAGTCATACCCGACCCATCATGACCCCGCGGACAACATTCCTCCAGGCTCTCCTGTCCTCCATCATCCCTCGGAGTCCACCCAAACCCAAGCCCACACCCCTGCCCCGGTGACCCCATCCAGCCACCTCTTCCTCTGCCATCCCTTCTCCTTTTGCCCTCAATTGTTCCCAGCATCAGGGCCTTCTCCAGGGAGTTGTTCCTTCTCATTAGGTGGCCAAAGTATTTGAGTATTTCAGAAGTAGATGTGATTAAACACTCCTTTCTGGCTATACGGAGCCATATTTGTGAAAGAGGAATGAGGGCTGTAGCCACAGAGCACATGGAAGCAAGACAGCTGGTTCCTCCAGACCCATTAACGTGGGGGGAAAGCAAACTTAAGTGAGTGGAATCCCTGATAACAAAGAAGCTGGCTTCTGTTTCTGCTAAGTTGGGGATAAAGCTGGCAGGACCACTGCTGCACCCAAGAGTTCAAGGGAATAAAAGCTTCGCTCAGAGTGGTTTTGGTGCTGACAGCATCACACTCAAACACTCAGCGCTGTGCGGTGAATGACATGTTGTGGGGGGGTTTTAAAGCAGCAGCAGCAGCTAAACATCTGCATGGAGAAAACCCAACACTCAAATAACAGAGGTTACTTTGCTTCTCCTGCATACAAAAGGCGCAAAGCACTACCTTCAAGGAAGCTGATCTAAGGAAGAGATAAAACCAGGTTAGGCAGAGAGGCCCAGATAAAGAGGTGTATTTGAAGGTTGAAAGCAACACACTGGTATCTCTCAAATCCAAAGGATTATTCCTTGTGGCTGGGAAGGTTTTTGACAGGTCGATGTTATCTTTCTATTCTATGCTTAGGAGTTAAATTTACATCTCACTTCAGTACTTACAGGAGGAGAGGGTTTTTTATTTTTAAAAGTAACAAGCTTTGCTCACTATTACACTCTTCCATTTGTTTTTAAACAACAGATTGTATTTGTTTTCCTCTTGTACAGCAAGGCAGTTAATTAGCTGAGCATCTTTCCGTCAGAGGTGGACGGAGAGACGAATCTGTGGGTTACAACCCATGGACGGGCAGATTTTGATGCCAACTCCTGTAACCCTGATATCTGTAGCCAGACTCGGTTCTACCGATAAAGGACACTGGCATATATTTTCTATAATTTGTTTTGCCTTGATGCCTCACTGTTCGAGCGTTTCGGTTCCACCTCCAGAAAGGCCTTCCTTGAAATTCTTTGGGAGAGTTAGATTAGAAAGTAGGTGCTAGAAGAATGACCCACTCAAGGTGTTTTAGATATAGGACTTTTGGGCAAATAAGCTCCCAGAGTTTGGGCCCCCTGATATGTTCTCATCAGCCCCTGATAAGATAAGCTGGATCTAAATAAGCTGCCACAGATTATTAGAATGGCAGTCAGGCTGTTCTCTGAAGCCACACACAGAGCTGTCTCCAAGCTTCCCACAGCCGGATGCCACCAGAAGAGGGGAAGTTGCTCCGTCCTGAACCAGAGCTGGACTCCATCCAGCCCAGGACAGCTTACACTGACTGGCAGCAACAGCTCTCTAGTGTTTCAGAAAAGGGTATTTCCTGGAGATGACACGGATTGAACCCAGAACCTTCTGCAAACAAAGCTGAAGCTCCACTCTTCAGCCATGGCCCTCTTCTGCTCTGCCAGAAGGGCTACCAAGAGGCAGCTGCTTCTTCCCGTTGCCACTGGCTGGTTCAGTTTCAACCGTCATAGGCTCATATCCCCAATTCCTGCTATCTGAGAGACTTTAGAAAAACTCTCCTCTGGGGTAAAGCATGAGCATAGAATCACAACTCATAGAAACATAGAAACAGAGCGAGTCAGAAGGGGCCTCCTGGGCCATCTAGTCTGACCCCCGGCTCCAGCCGGCTCCACTCACGACATGCCCACCATGTGGACGTCCAGCCTGTCCTTGAACCCCCTCACCGATGGGGCCTCAACGACCTCCCATGGGAGTCCATTCCACACCCTCGGGGTCCCGACTGTCAGGAAGTGCTTCCGGGCATCCAAATGGAAGCTTGGCTCCCTGAGCTTTGCTCCGTTGGAGTGCATTCTGCCTTCCTCTGCAGGGGGGAACAGGTCTTTCCCCACCTCCGTGTGACACCCCCTCACGTACCTGCATGTCCCCTCACATACAACTCAGATTTGTTGCAGTTCGGCAAAGTTCATCTTGAAGCTCACTCCAATGCAGGCCTGGCATGATTTGATTCCCCCCACCATTTTCTCATGAAAAATCAGTGCATCTTCTTCCAGCTGCACTCCAGCTGTGCACATTTTCGAAATGTGTGCATTTTCTCCCATTGCTTCAAACATTTTGTGCACATTCTTCCAAAGAACACATCATTCCATCCAGATTTTTTGGTGAGAGGCTGCAGTGTGGAAGCCTTAGAGAAAGTATTTCAACCTGGGGGAAAACACACAAAGGCTGGGAAGCCAAGGTCGGAAAAGGGAAGTACAAGCAAGAGGAGGTGTTCTGGCCACCTGGAAATACAGTGGGGTCGGATAAAGGCCCCGGGGTGGGGGGCACATCTTTCATGCACACCTGAACCCCAGATTTAGAAGGAAAGGTGCTTGGGGAGCAGGGACACTTGGGGGATTGCAAATTTTGTACATGTCAAGCTTAATCAGTTGAAGCTCATCACTTATGAGGTACCCCATTTATGGATCAAGCGTCTGCCCTTTGTGCTTTTTGGCTTCAGGTGAAACCCTTTTTCTTCCCCAGGTATTTTAATAGCTAAATTCTAGTTTTAATATTGTATTTTATAATACTGCTGTACCTGTGTTCCCATTTGATTATGGCGGCAGTGAGCATCTTGTTGTACTGGCTGTCTGAGTGTGTTTTTATTGGTGTTAAAGTCTTATTGTTCTATGCTGCTTGATTTATGGTTTTTGACTTTGTTACCCACCCAGAGAACCTTTGGGCTATTGAGAATTATTGTGAATAAATAAATAAATAAATAAATAAATAAATAAGAATTCGTTGGATGGGTATGAACCTTCTCATCTGAATAATAATAGATCAGGCCTTGACAGCATGCGTGGAATTGGCAGTGGGGAGGGAGGCAAGAAGGGAGCCGCAGTTTTCCAAGTGAGCAATCAGCTCACCGGAGTCAAAGAGCCCCTTCTGTTTTAGAAATGTGTGCAAAGGGACACACATGACATGCACAACATCCCACTCAGACAAAGCCTGGCCTCCAGTATCCGAAATTCAACCCAAAGACGGTCCCCCCCAGAACCAGCTCTTAATTATGCTTGGCCACGTAACTGCAGGCCACTGAGTTCCCCAAAAGAAGCCCGGCTTGACAAGAGGCATTCACTGGCGCATCAGCACTTGCGTTAATTCATTATTCAGGGCGATGTTGTTTACCGCGTAGTACAGCTTGGTAAATTATTTATCCGCGTCTGTCTCTCATCTGTGTGCGTTTCTCTGCCATAAGAAAGGGTGAAAAGGCGTTTATCATCTGCCTCGTGGGGAAGGTGCTCTGGTCCAAGGTACGCTGTGAGGCATCCGGGGCCAGTGCCTTCCTCACTGTCGCCCTGCTGTGGCCCCTTGGCACGTATTGGATGCAAGAGCACACAGGCTGCCTCCCCGTCCCAGGCACTTCAGGTAACAGCGTGTGATTTGCCGTACATGGCTGTGTAAAGAGTGGCTCTTTTTGCTGTGAGAAACGACCATCTTCTGCAGAAGACCAGCAGGAGAGGCTTCCATAACTGGAAGGCATCTCCCCCTCCTTTCGTGAAGGAGGACCCCCCAGCGATCCATGTGGTGCATATAACCGTGTTTGCTCAGACCGGCCTTTGCACCTGCCAGTTGCGTTGGACTACGCCTTTTACGCTTCAAGGTGACGACTTGGGAGTGCTGCGAGCTGAGGGACATTTCCTCGTTATCTAAACGCACACAGGATGGTGTCCTTCAAGACTCAAAGGGGTTGGTCCCAAGGTAGTTTGGAGGACCACCTTACCCAGTACCAGCACACTCACATTCCGAGGTCATCAACACAACCGTCCCACTTGACATCCATGAGGGATGGTCCAGCTGGCAAATGCAGGGCAGAGAAGCTTTGCAGAGCTGGCCCTGCACTCTGGAATTGGCTTCCACCGAGTGTTTTCTTGGAAGGTTTTTTGGGAAGCTCCAAAGAGGCAACTGCTTTTGCTTGGGTTGGCTTGGGTTGCTGTGTTTAGTGGCAATTTCTGGTTTGTTTATTTTCATCACTGCTTTTACTGACTTTTATTGAAGATGTATTTACAGGTGTTTAATGCATCCACTTCATATGGTTTTTAGCTTGTATGCTACTTCAAGGGGGTTCTGCCCTCAATTATAATTCAATTAAATAAAGAGGATCATTAGAACACATGTGGATAACTTGTCCAAAAGCAGAAGCATTCTGGCATGAAGTAATTAATTGGTTAGAAAATGTAACAAAAGAAAAATAATTTTAAATGAAGCTCTACTACTTTTTTCATTATTTATGGATGGAAATGAAAACATATCTAATAAAGAGCTGATGGTGATACTTGAAGAGCAGCCTGGAATGAAACTGTCCAAAGGTGGAAATACCCTCAAGACCTCTCCCTGCAAAGGTTTCTGAACAGAACAGAATATGGATGGTCGCATTGATGGAGAAATTGACTAACCAGAATAGACTACACAGAGGAGAAATAAAACAAGATAATTTTATGAAAATATGGCTTCGGCGAATGGGGCGGCATAAAAATGTTTTAATAAATAATGAATAAAAATAAATAAAATCCACTATTTGCCTGGGATAGGGACTCAAACCATACAGAAGACCAAGTGGGAGACTGGCTGGAATGCAGGTCAGCTTAAGCTCTGGAAGCTACTGTGTGTATAATAAGATGAATATTGGATGTATTATAATATAAATGGTTTAATTTGGTGACTTTTTAAGGCAGGCAATGAAAAATCTTTAAAAATTAAATAAATAAAGCCCTTCATCATTATGTCAAAGTTTGCTATTAGATATCTTCTACTCTTTACACTGCTGCAAGACCCTTTGGACTCCTTCTGATGCAAAGCACTGGGCCACCCTTCCCCAACCTGCCATCCTTCAGATGCCTGGACTACATCTCCCAGAATCCCCCCAGCTAGCATGTTGGAGGCACCAGGATGGGGAAGGCTGAAGGAGGCAAATCAGACGGCATAATTACACGTCTGGCTCCATCCAAGTCTGCAAAAATGTCCAAACTGAGCAAGCCTGATAAAAGATGAGCCCAAACGAATACATTCATACCTGCACACGGGAGCATCCCACCAGATCTTATGAATTGCAACCACAACCTGGGAATTATTCTACTAAAAAATGGGGGAAACAGAGTTCACCCTGCGCCAGCCACATTCCAAGGTCAGTGTGGGAAGCAAAATGCACTATTCACAGCCCCTGCTGAATACACCCCAAGGCTGAACGGACAAGGGTCAGTCAAGGAGCAGGCATAAAGCAAGGCCATGTGAGCATCGTGCAAAGCAGCACACACAAGCCCAAGCATGGGACCTCCCACACACTGGCCGCTGACATGCTCTGCAGCTTGAGAGCCCTCCCACCGGTCTGGCTTCATGAATAAGTAGCTTCTGTTCGTCTCAATTGATGGCTGGAGATGGAACTCTTGAAGGCTCCTTTCAGTAACTGCTGCGGCGGGTTTTATGATTTAATACATACGATGCAGTATCAACAACAACAACATGATTTGTTAGCATCCAAAGGCAATAGAGATGGTCCTAAAGGCAAGATGGGCAAAGAGGTTGGATTACGTAGCCACCTCTCGGGTCCTAGTCCATCTTTAGAAGTGATAAACATATTCAACAGGGAAAATACATCCTATAAAAATAGGTCCATTTCTTTTCAGGGTAAAGCCACACCTGCCTGAATTTCCAACCAGCGGATGGATGGAACTAGTCCCGTAAAAGGAAAGCGCGTGCGGCCACCCCAGGTCCAGTGATGTGGGCGGGCTGTGGAATCTCCCACACTAGAGGTGTTCGAGGCCAGCAGTTTCTGAGGGCAATCGGCCACTGGGAATCCTGCACCGAGCAGGGCGTTGAACCCGAGGGCCTTCCGGCCCCTCCCAGCTCTGCTATTCTGAGCTTTTGTGAGTCTGTGACTTGGGAGCACCTCTGCCAGAGACAGCAATGAGGTCTCCTCCACATGCAGGGGGAAAGAGCTCCCTGGACCTTTCTTGGATAAATGGGTCCTGAGAAGCTGGAAGCTTCATGTTTCCCATCTTCAGTCAAGCCCTCTCCCTGAACTTTTCTTCTGGGGTCTGCAGGCCAGGCACCGCCGAAGGATCATGGTTTGGCTTCCTGTCTCATGACAGTCTCAGGAAACAATACCAGGCTAAAAGGACAAATTGCCTTGCTGAATATCAAGGGTGCTCCTTGTGAGCCAACCGGCCTCTGAAAGCAAAGTCTTTCCCACATCCTTTCTCCTGGGAAAGGAGAAACAGATTTTTTTTTTCTCTCAGGCTGGCTGGCTACACAAAGCAAGCCTTTTGTTCCACTCCGTGGCGACTGGCACCAGAGCGGATGCTGGGCGGCTTGCCACGGTGACCCCACCTGGCTCAGCATCCGTGGCCCCCTCCCCTTCTCCACAGACCACGACGAGCACGTTCCACCACATCTTGCTCCAAGATGCAACCATGCGGCATTGACAAGCACACCGATGACAGCAGATCCACCATCACAGAGTGGATCGTTGACCCCTGTCCAACCTCACTCAAGAGTCTCTCCCTGCAAACATCACCAAGCATGTTACTTCTTTCTCGCCCAACCTGGTGGATCCAGAAGACAAGAAGGCCCCCTGCACTCTTCTGCAGCTGTCCTATTTTTTTTGTTCTAATGAGCCACAGTCAAGGCGATGGTTTTCCCAGTTGCAATGCATGGCCGTGAAAGCTGGACCATAAGGAAGGCTGAACGCCGAAGGACTGAGGCCTTGAACTGTGGTGCTGGAGGAGACTCCTGCGAGTCCCTTGGACCGCAAGGCGATCAAACCAGTCAGTCCTAGAGGAGATCGACCCTGACTGCTCTTCAGAAGGCCAGATGCTGAAGATGAAACTCAAGAACTTTGGCCACCTAATGAGAAGGAAGGACTCCCTGGAGAAGAGCATGATGCTGGGAATGATGGAAGGCAAAAGAAGGAGGGGGTGGCAGAGGATGAGGTGCCTAGATGGAGTCACTGGGGCAGTGAGTGTGGGCTTGGGTGGACTCCGGGGGATGGTGGAGGACAGGAGAGCCTGGAGGAATTTTATCCATGGGGTCATGATGTGTCAGGCACAACTTTGTGACCAAACAACAAAGACGAGCCACAGACTTGGCTACAATGCAGTAATCCACAAGAGATTAAACCTTGCCTCAAAAAGGAGGTGTCGTGTAACTAGCAACTAGCTGGCTTCTGGCATTTGGAAGACCAACCCGTCCAGCTCGGACTGATTAGCTCCTTGGTTTTCTCATTCTTGTCCTGCCCTAGAAATGAACTGCCAACTCCACTTTTGGATGCAACCAATACTGGTCATCCTCCGTGGTTTCTGCCAAGATTCCCAATTTGTGTGCCAGGAGAGAGGGTCCCTCGCGCCGGGTGTATCCGCTGTTCCATGCCAAGGATGGGACCAGTTATTTCCAGCCACGCCAATATACAGGCACCCGCATTGTCCCAAGCATGGAAGAAATGTATACCAGACTTCGCCAGACCCGTCCGCACTGCGGCTAGCTGGAGTTGCATACAGCTCCCCGGGGCTCAGAAACTGCACTTCCATCCTTGATCCAAAACAAGAGCCGCCAAAAGTACCACAGAGCCAGGCCCTTGAGTGTCCTTCCAGGAGCCTCCTCTTCTCAACGCTGCCTCCAGGAACCGGCACAGTCCTCACAAGAGAGGGAGGACCGCTTGGGCAGTCCCATCAGCTGCAAGGGGACTCGGCACCTGGGCAGCCACCATCCTCCTGTCCGGGGCCCACCAGGTTGACGGCCAAGACTCCTAGCACAAAGGCAGCTGACGGGAGCTCAGAGGTGGAGAAAAGGCACTTATTTGACAGCACATGCACCGGCTGAGTCCTTCCTGGAAGGAGGAAGCGTGCTCTTGATTGGACACAGGACATTGGCTTTTTGGGGGGACGGGGGGTGGGGAGGAACCTGTCCAGAGAGCCTTATGTCTAATAGGGAGGGCTAGAAATTAAGTAAATAACTATCCAAGGCATAGACTCCAAGGCTGGAGTCTATGCCTTGCTGAGGCGATGCCTTTCCCACTGCATGACAGCTCTCCTGCTGGAATTATCTTCCTGGTCCTTGAACCACAGGACCGAATTTCTTCGCAGAGGTGCCAGGAGCTGGCTTCCAACACAGGCTGGGCCCAGAAGGATTTCACTCCTGAGTGGAGGCAGAAGTTAAATGCTAGCAGGGACATCCTACCTCGATGAAGAACTTGAACGCAGACCCCCTGCCTGGTCTTCCACTCTGCCTCAACAGCCTCCTCCAGCACCTCCTGAACCCCACAGACAAAGATGCTTCAGGATGACCTCTTGATGGCCCTCTCCAGGCAGAGTTCCCTCCTTTGCACACACGTTTCAGCCGCATGCGTGCCATCGAGCATTTTTTCCTTCGCTCAGTTCCAGGCGGTGCACATTCTGCAAAACTGCCTTAAATTACAGACCCATCGAATGTCTCACCATCCCTCATCTGAGCTGCTCCATCGTGTGGTCACCACGCCTTAGCGATGCCATTCGATTTGGCCTTTAAACTTGTGCCGCGTGGCTTCCCCTCCAGCCGAGTCAATGCTATGGGGGACTCAGGGTCCCCGAGGTTCTTACCCGCAAGACGTTTCCCAATGCAGCTCCTGCCGGGGGGGCGTGGCAGCGCGAACCCCTCTGTCGCTTGGCCAGGCGAGGTTGGCAAGGGGCCTCCCTCAACTGTCGCACTTCCAAATCAGCTGCTGACAAACCGCCAAAGCCACTGGGGTGATGCGTCTTGTCACAAGCCACTCCACACCTGCCACGCGGTGCTCAGAGCAGCCTCTCAGCCAGGAAGGCCCCCTACGTGGGAACCCAAGGAGGGCGGGGGAGCTGTTTCTAGCCTGTCCATCATGTTGAGATGATGTGCTTGTGCGTGGCAGACTGTATGAGAAACAAATACAAAACTGCAAATGGGGTGCTTGAGCGGTCACAATGTGGGAGGCAGCATCTCTCGGGGGGGGGGGAGACATGTTTGGGGAAAATGGTTAAACAATAGCTTCATATGGGGAGCTGGATATGCTGCTTCCTAGACTCAAGGTCCCAGAGGAAGCAAGGGGATCCATGCGGTTATCAGCCCATGGCCACAAACACTCCAAAAGCTTCACTGCTAAATTTATTTTATTTATTTAAAACTTTTACAAGCTGTCACCACATGCCTTGGCATGCTCCAAGGAGCTCCGCTCCCTGGGTCAGAGCACACGAGAACCTGGTGTGGGTTCTTAGGCACAGCAGCTGGCACCCAAATAACATACGGGGGGGGGGGGGCGCAACAAGCGATTGTGGCTTGCTAATCACCCTGAGTCCCTTTAGCCACTGGCCTGCTCAGTGCAAAATGTCCACGCACAGCGAGTCATTTCCAGGCTGGGCTGCCATCTGAACTCCTCAGCATGCCCACGGCTTGTTCCAGGGTTGGTTAGGATGGCTCGTTGTGATGAGCTCGTACACGGCTTGCCAGAAATGGCCACAGCGTCATGGGTGGAGAAACGCCGAGCTGCCGCTCAGCGTCACTGTGGCCACCGCAGCGCCCCCTGCCCTCGCCCATCCAGCCCCCTCCGGTGTGGAACCCTGATCGGGTACCCCTCTGATCCCCAGCCTCCCTAGGGGGTGGCACTTCTTTCACCCGTCTGTGAGATCTGTGCGGACGCGCCCTCCCCGCACTTTTGGGAAGAGTGGCACGAACTGCAGTCCTCCTCTTCTGGAAGAGAGGCACAGGTGAAGAGCGGCAAACAGCTGCACACACTCGCGCGGACAGCGCCTGAGCAAGTTGCACACCTCTGCTTGAACCACAAAAGGGGTAACATTAAATTCGTGTCAAAACATCTCCCAAAGGTGATAAAAAGTTACAATTGTCCAAATCTCTCCAAAGCTGAGGAAGTGTTCTGCAAAAAGTCTTCTCCTCCAGTAGTGAGTATATTTGCTGGGAAAAAGCAGGAGATGGAAACAAACCGTGGCAACTACAGAGAAAACGGCCACACCAAGATTAACGCAGGTGAGCCATGAAAACCAATGCACTGTGACATTCTCACCATGGCTTATCATAATGTGCAAGCTACCCCCCCCCCCACACACACACACCAAAAGAGAAACCATATTATGGGATAGAATAGGAGTGACCTAACCCCCTCCTGGGTGGCGCAGTGGGTTAAAATGCTGAGCTGCTGGGCTGGTTGATCGAAAGGTCGCTGGTTCAAATCCACACACAGGGTGAGCTCAAGGTCTCTGTCCCAGCTCCTGCCAACCTTGCAGTTCGAAAGCATGCAAATGCAAGCAGGTAGAAAGGTTCCACTTCGGTGGGAAGGTAACAGCGTTCCATGCACCTCGGTGTTTAGTCATGCCGGCCACACGACCACGGGGACTGTCTGGGGACAAACGCTGGCTCCCTCGGCCAGGAAACGGAGAGCAGCACTGCCCCCTGGAGTCAGGCATGACTGGACTTCGCATCAAGGGGAAGCCTTCACCTTTTTAGCCCCTCCCAGCGCGCCACATTGCATCTTGATGGATCAACCATGTCACTGCCCCCTCCAGCAATTGCCACTGGACCTTGGCCACTGCAGAAAACACCTGAGAAAGGAGGCTCCCTGCCACCCTTTCCTGCCCTCCACGTCGCTGGCCACCCCACAGAAGGCTCCGGTGCCCATCAGCCCAGCTGCATCCTTGGCAATGAGCAGCTCACCTTGTCAAGGTGGGCCAGCAGGAGGGGGAGCAGAGCAGAGCAGATATTCAGCGGGAAGTGACAAGTCTGACATCCAGGCGGATGCCTGGTGCCCTGTTTTTCCCTCATGCGATCCCTATCAAAGGCTCAGCGGCTGTTCCTCCACAAAGCAGTGCAATTCGATGCCTCTGAAGCGGAGCCAGGAAAGAGAGCCGAGAGGGAAGCCAGCCACGCAAAGCCTGTCGCTTCCCCAAGCGAGCTCTCGCGTTCCTTGTTTATGGCCCGATTGCCAAAGCGGGTGTCCGGCAGGAGGAAGGAGGCATTTACTGTAGCTCTTGATGCATTACTGAAGCAGTGATCTCTTTCAAGAAAGTGGGAGCCAGGGATGGGGCTGTCAGCTACGGAAAATGCAGCGGTGGGTGGGGACGGGACCGTGGGCTTCCGAGGAGTTCGCTCAGGGCCGGTGCCTACTCCGGCCACTGCGCAAACAGCAAAATCTGTGCGATTCGCTGCTGCGGAAGTCCTCTCTGCAGCGCCAAGTACAGCTCTGCTTGCCCCATTCTGAGAAAACCCAGAAAACGATTCGGCATCGGAGCCTCTTCCACGCCAGGGAAAGCAGAGGGGTTGGGCCTGCGTGTCTTGACTGGGTGGGGAAATGACCAGAGCAGGGCGAAGCGCAGGCTCTGATAACCAAGCTCAGCGTGCAAAGCGCAGGGAAGAGGAGTGCAAAGCAGAGTGTGCAAAGAGAATGCCCCTCCTCTCACACACGATCGGGGACAGCCAGACGCATCACACAAAACTGACGGCGGGGCATGCAAGGCAGACAAAGCTGCACGATTTGCTGAGAGGGTCGCGGTTCTAAGAGGGGCTTGACCCACGAGCCAGACAGGAGCTGGGGCGACAGGTGTGGGAGCAGGCAATGCCTCCAAATGCCCATTTCTGGGGGGCACCCTCCAGGGAAGGGCCACTGCGGGGCGAGGGCTCTTCTTCTGTCCGGAGCTGCAGGGCTGCCCCCCCCTTTGCGCGCGCTGTCTTTCTGTCCCTCTGCCACACGCCCCCTCTGCTATCCCCTTCTCTCCCCCTATCCTTTGCCTCTCCTCCTCCCGCCCTCCCTCTGCCACCCCTCTCTTCTCTGGAGTTCTCTGCCCACTTTCCCCCCTCCCTGCCACCCCCTTTCTCCCAGAGCCCCTCTCCCTTCCCTCTCCCACTCTCTCCCTCCACACCCAGTGGACAGGGACAGGCAGCTGTGGCCAGAGGTCACTTGCGGGTGCCTCTGGGCTCGGCTTGCCAACTTTCCAAAGAGAGCTAGAAAACAGGATGGCGGATTAGAAAGATCTTTGATTGCTCTGGCTTTGCTGTGTCCCAGAGAACAAGATCTTGGTCTCCGTGGGGGACTTGCTATGGGTGCATAACAACGGCACAAAGATCCCACTGTTCGGGGTTGCATGCCTGTACCACTCGGACCTCGGTGTTCCCACAAATCACCTGATCTTCCTAATCTTAGCGGTAAATACTGCCAATGGCCTCGCGCTTCTACACGCTGCTTCACTCTTTCTCCTGCCACCCCCCAGATCCCTTTTTGTTTGTTTTTCATCAGAATGCCTTGTGCAAAAACTTTTCTCCTAAAATATCCTCATTTTTACAATTTACATAATTTGGAAACAGGGCTCTCGAGCTTCCATGGGGAAAGATCTCCAGCCTGTCTGTCTGCCCATCTTTCTCTCCTTCCTTCCTCCCTCCCTCCTCTTCTCTTAAAACACACACAATAATAGTTATCCTTATTGTTAAAACAGGGCATCTTTGCTTCTGATCGTACAATAACTGTTTATAAAGTCATGCTTGATAACTCTTAGAAGCATTTATTCCTCCTAATTAAGCTCTAGTTATTTTATTTCAGTAATTTTTATTGGGAGTGGGTTGTCGGCCCCCACCCCTTTTTGCAAAAAACACAAGGAAATATATTCCTTTTAGTATGTGCCATGCTTGAAAAGGTTATTGTGGCCTTTTAAAATGCCACATGCTGTGCACTACGCATAACACTAATGACTCCAAGGCTATCCAGGTTCTTTCTAATATATCTTAACCTTTGAAGAACGAGGACCTCATTGTCTTACCTTCATAAGCAGTTTGTTCACCGGCATCATTTATCCCTTGACAAACGGCAGCCTGGTAGAACGTCCGCACGGGACATGAAAGCTGCTTGTCTTTGCGTGACGGTTTAAGGAAACATGATCGTGCAGCAATTACAAGACGCTAATTCCTTCCACACTCCACAACAGACTTCCCCAACTTGGTGCTCCTTCCAGAGGCTTTTGGACTACAACTCCCAGCATCCCTGATCATGCTGGCTGGGATGCTTGAGCTCAGAAAGAACAATGGCCTGAGCCCAACGCATCACGCCATCAAACGTGATCAACCCACACCATGTCTTCTGTTTCCAAGGGCTCAATGACTCGAGATGCACCCTGGACCCAAGAGGAAAATATAGCAGAGTTTTACAGAACGGCAGCGTGCCCTCTTGGATCCCAGAAGCATAAACCGCCCAGAATGCTTTGGCTGCGGGGCACTGCAGAAATGGAATACGTAATGATAATCAAGTCACAGAAGAGTCGAGTCGGAAGGGGCCAAGAAGGCCGTCAGGTCAACCTCCTGCTCAGTGCAGGTCTCCAAGTCAAAGCATCCCTGCCAGCTGCCTCCCAAATGCCTCCACATACCAGCTGTGAGGGAAGCAAGTCAAAGGGCACTGTAGTCCCATGCCTTGCTTGTGGGTTTCCGATAAACATCTGGTTGGCCAGTATAGGAAATAAGCTGCTAAGTAAAGAGGCGTTTGGTCTCAGCAATTCTCCTGTCATCCTGAGCTACTGGAAACCAAGATGGTGGTTGTGATATTCTACACAACGTACAGCCATCACTTCTCTCTTCAAAGGCATTCATAAAGACCTCTTTCCAATGTATTCATGCTGGACTGCTATATATTTATGAGATTTATTTTCTCCACCTTCTGGCTTGTTTTTATTTGCTGTGCAAAAGTTCGCCAAGAGAGCAAATGCAGCAGACCAAATCTTGGGGAAAGGGAGAGAAAAATCAATACGAAATCAACTATGTTTAATGCTGTTTGACAATTTCTTCACATTAATCACATTTCTGTGCTCTGAAGCATGCAAAGTGGAAAAATCTATACTCATAAAAGTGTAATTGGGAACATTCTTTCTACTTGCACAGAGGACAGGGTGGAGTGGCTAAGAATGCACTGCCCAGAATCACAAATCAGTGAATCCATCCAGATGGACAAAAACTGGTGCTCTTTGTTCTACAGTTGAAGTGCACTGGAAAAAGAATCGTAAAGCGACAGATCAAAGCATGCCCTTACCCACGCCTAACATTCGTGTCTCTGAGTCGTGCCTTTGGAAAACAAGAGGCTTCAAATGCAAGCACAACGTAAACACAGACACACAAAGGGAACCTGGATATACACCTGCGATGCACTTCCCTCTCCTGCCCCAGAGAGAGATGCCGTGGCTACACTGCGGGCAAAGGTACCCAAACTGACTTTGAGGGTAACTGCCGGCTCCTCCTTCACACATTCAGAAGCCACAGACCTTAAGAACCAAAAGTGCAAAACACCCGGTGTGAATCTCTGAGCCCCATTCCTTCGGTGGGCCCTTCTGAAAATGGGCACAGCTCCTCACTGAACAGAGATCTTCTAACTGCTCTGCTGACAAGGCATCATGGGGCGTGGAGCCGTGCCCACCGCGTCCGAGTCCGAGAAACTCCCCTATTCCAAGTCCCCTGCTGCCAGTCCCAGAGGCCGCCTGCCCATCTGGGACCCTGGCCTAGAAAAAAGTGTCTCCGCTTCTCTCATCGCAGCGTCTCAGGGTGGCCCACAATCCCAGGCCCCCTCCTGCACCTCTCCTTCCTTCCTCCTCCTCCTCCTCCTCCTCTTCCTCTGATTCTTCTGAAGACCAGCCAGCAGCCCTTGAGAGTGTGTGCAACCGTAATTATCCCTGCTCCAGGAAATCAAGCTGCTGGTTCTTCACAGCGGGAAAGCTCTGGCATCCACCAAGGGTAACAACACCATCCTGGCTAATTCTGAGTTCATCAGTTGCTTCCAGAACAGAGTCACTCAAAAAGGCTGCCAGTGGAAAATTCTGCTGGCCATGGGGGCAGGACTATATGAATGCAAAACCAATGAAAACTGGATTCATTGCCCAGACCCAGGAGGTAACGGAGCTCTTTACTGGTTTCCAGTTCAATAGTAGTTTTCATTTTATTTATTTATTTAATACATTAATTTAAAATTAATAAATTTAAGGAAGTGGGTTCCTTCCACCCTCCAACACACAAAGATGAGACTGGAGCTAGGGCCCTAAATTATCCTCGAACCATCCAGACAGCATTTAGCAGCCATGGAACTGTGATTAGAACCAGACCTTAACGACCGAGATTCAAAGAGGCATTATTTTCCTAAGTGTGTGCCCAGCTATTATATCTTTTTCATTCTTAGTCAAGATTAGACACAGGGGCCAGCAGTCTGGATCTTAAAAGACCCCCTTCCCCACACCGCTAGGGTCCCAGTCTAGATTGTGGTCCTGTACCTGCTCTAGAGTAAAAAGGAAAATAAGATGCAGCCGCTAGACAGATATTTAAAGGAATGTCTGTTTTGGGCCTAAGGTTCCAGTCCAACAGAGGCCAGCAATGACATGATCTTTAATTCTGTACCTCAAAATGAATCTTACAGATTTTTGATTACTTAAAATGATGGCCAATTAGTAGAGGAATCATCACAGTAACCTAGAATCCAAGACCTTCAAAGTATACAGTTATTCTTTTTACAAAAAGGAAAAGGCACAATACACATGCAAAAGCTAATGATTTCAGTGCAGGCACAAATAAATTAGGTGTTACTGTCACAGCAAATTAAAGCATTTAGCTTCAAACATCAGCTCACCACCCGCTGGACCCAAAGATGACCAACCAGCAAATACAACAATTCCAATTCGTCGCTCTTGCCACAGACTTGGGTTCCAGGACAGGTTTCAAATATTATCAAATATG
Source organism: Varanus komodoensis (assembly GCF_004798865.1). Classification (NCBI taxonomy): domain Eukaryota; kingdom Metazoa; phylum Chordata; class Lepidosauria; order Squamata; family Varanidae; genus Varanus; species Varanus komodoensis. Next base: position 2,416,164 of record NW_025336401.1, read on the forward strand.
GAAAAGTCACCAGGAAGCTGCAAAGAAATTTCACTTGACTACAAAGTTCCAATTTCAAAGAAGGGCAATGCCAAAATTGTTCGAACTGCCGCACCATTGCACTCATTCCACATGCTAGCAAAGTGATGCCCAAAATCCTACAAGCTGGGCTCCAGCAGTATGTGGACTGAGAACTACCAGAAGTACAGGCAGGGTTTCAAAGAGGCAGAGGAACTAGAGATCAAATTGCCATCATACGCTGGGTCATGGAGAAAGCTAGGGAGTTCCAGAAAAACATCTACTTCTGCTTCATTGACTATGCTAAAGCCTTTGATGGTGTGGATCACAACAAATTGTGGCAAATTCTTAAAGAGATGGGAGTACCAGACCATCTTATCTGTCTCTTGAGAAACCTATATGTGGGTCAAGAAGCAACAGTGAGAACTGGACACGGAACCACTGATTGGTTCAAAATTGAGAAAGGAGTATGGCAAGGCTGTATATTATTGCCCTGCCTATTAACTTGAATGCAAAAGACCAGTTTAGATGAATCACCAGTTGGAATTAAGATTGCCAGGAGAAATATCAACAATCTCAGATATGCAGATAATACCACTAATGGCAGAAAGTGAAGAGGAACTAAAGAGCCTCTTGATGCAAGTGAAGGAGGAGAGCACAAAAGTTGGCTTGAAATGTAACATTAAGAAAACTAATATCATGGCATCTGGTCCTATCACTTCCTGGCATAAATAGATGGGGAAGAAATGGAGGTAGTGACAGATTTTATCTTCCTGGGCTCCAAGAGCACCGCAGACAGGGATTGCAGCCAAGAAATTAAAAGACGCTTGCTCCTGGGGAGGAAAGCTATGGCAAATCTAGACAGCAGACTAAAAAGCAGAGACATCACCCTGCCAACACAAGTGCGTATAGTCAAGGCTATGGTTTTCCCAGTTGCAATGTATGGCTGTGAAAGCTGGACCATAAGGAAGGCTGAGCGCCGAAGGATTGAGGCCTTTGAATTGTGGTGCTGGAGGAGACTCCTGTGAGTCCCTCGGACCGCAAGGCGATCAAACCGGTCAGTCCTAGAGGAGATCGACCCTGACTGCTCTTTAGAAGGACAGACAGTAAAGATGAAACTCAAATACTTTGGCCACCTAATGAGAAGGAAGGACTCCCTGGAGAAGACCCTGATGCTGGGCACAATAGATGGCAAACGAAGGGGCTGGCAGAGGATGAGGTGGCTGGACGGAGTCCCTGGGGAGGTGGGTGTGGGCTTGGGTGGACCGCGAGGGATGGTGGAGGCCAGGAGAGCCTGGAGGAAGGTTGTCCATGGGGTCGCAAAGGGTCGGACACGACTTCACAACGAGCGAGCAAGCAAGCAAGCAAGCAAGCAAGCAAGCAAAGTTTAGCCTCCACAATCTCCCAGTAATTTAATACAAACAAGAAATGCTCCTGCTATTCCCGGTTACAGACGTTTTCCGCTTGAGATATTGATTTCTTTCGATTTGTCTGGAACGAAGCTCCCCGTACAGGTGTTCCTCCTAGCATGCCTAATCTAATGCGTGCATGTGTGCTTGCACGCACACACGCGTATCAATAACCTTGCCATCAGCAGATATTTTGCTCCAGGCAGAATCGCCAAATCAATATTTTTACACGTTGGGCACCCTGGACTGGATGGGCAGACTTGTTATCATTTCAAGCCCACTGGGCCTTCCTCTTGCTCCAAAGAGCCCTGGGTTCGAAGGGGCAGCCCCACTGGGTTCGGCGGAATCCTTACTAAGCCTGACATGCGGACACCTCACTGGAGCACCTTGCCCCATGGGAATACACCCCGGAGCTTTTAATCGGGATAAAGTACTCTGGCATGCTGGCATCTGTAGTCAAGACAACTCACATGCCCATCAGGAGCAAATGCTGATATTGGAAGAGCAAGTTCTGAGTCGGCCTCTCCGAATCATCCTGGCATTCCTTCGCACTAGAATCTGCATTGTGATACGCACAACGGGTAAACTAGGTGATGCAAGGGCTTGTGCCGGTGTCCCCCATGGCCCCGTCTCCAAGGAGAGGCCAAATCTGCCAGCAGCTGGGTTGATCGAGCAGTTCTAATGCTCCTCTGTTAGGAACAGGGTTTGTAAAATCAAAGGGTTTTTTTATTGCAGGTTCCAGGCCAGCTCCCGCCCTGCAAATATTTGCCCTTATGGCAGGGAAGAGTATATTGTGGCTTGGAAAATTCATTTTCCCCCCAGCTCAGACCAAGCAGGGAATTCTAACAAGGATGGCAGAAGATCAACGTCCAAACTGCAGATTATGCATCCCGGTGCACCCCAATTCCACTACATCACCACAAATAGATGCCAAACTCATCCACACGCGCTTGTGGCTTCTTAATCTACCAGGGCAAGGATGCATCTTCATACTCTGACAGCTCCCCACAGAGGATGCCTTGGGAACACCTTGCCTTGCACTCACTATTAAGCTTTATACACCTTCACACATTCCTTGCAGCCCACATTACGCATAATCACTGGGCCTGTTGCACAAAAGATTTACTGCTTAATTAATAACTTCACTGTGAGCAATTAAAGGTGTGTTGGAAAGGAGATAATAAGTTATTTTTCTGCATGAAGGCATCCGTTTTTCCTTCAGCGAACAGTTGAATGAATACAGTAATTAAACAAATGCTCACTTTGGCGTGCTGAGTCCTCCAGCAACTGCGTAGATTCTTCTCGCAACCGAAACGCTGCTCCGCTTCCTCTCACTGGAAAGATGCAAGGGGGGAAGGCACTATTGTTCCCATCTGTCCTTCATCGTGGGCATCTCTCTGTGAAATCTGGAAGACGCCTTCATCTTCAGCAAGGTCAGGAGCGCAAAGGACTTCCAGAGGATATTCCATCACTTTAAAATGGCAAATCTGATCCAAGGCAAGTCAGTATGACGTGATGAAGGCGTGGGCAAGAATGCTTCCAATTTCACCAATTCTGTGAAATTTCAGTATTTCAACACTCCTTCAGGAAAAGGATCCTGGAGTTGTGGCGGGTGCCTCCATGAAAACCCTGGCCTCCCATGCGGCAGCTGCGAAAAAGGCAAAATCCGTGCTAGAAATCACTAGGAAAGAGATGAACAATAGAACTGCCAGTAAGGCAAGGCTGACCCCTTTGTGTGAGCAGCTACACCGAGATGTTTCCCCTCCGGCCAGGGGAAACATCTCTCTGGGTTTCACTAGGGAGAATTAATTTTCCCGTTAGCATCACGTCGTTCCCTGGTGTGATGCAAGGAATTTTGGGATGGCTCGGTCTGGAATGCACCAGGAACACGTTTTTGCCTTTGCAGAAGCCCCGCTTCTGGTGAGGTGGAGCGGCTGTAACTCTTATGAAGGTACCCACTTCTTGGCCTGTCCTTTGGGGAGCCTATGAGGATGAAGATGGTTCAAATGCCCACCTGCCCGTGGCTTTCACTTTCTCCTAGTCTAACTGACCTGCCAGGTTTCTTGTGAGGATGAAAGAGGGACGGACCGAGCGCATCCCTATGAACTTCTTGAGCAAAGGACGGAATACACTCCACGAAGCATTCACTGCTGTCAGCTTGACGCTCTGGAATGACTTCCCTATGAAGGTCAGGATCCGCTCTTCCTGTACGCTCTTTAAAAAGGGCACCTGTTCCAGGTGACTTCTCAAGGTTGATAAATGCAAGCTGAGCCTCGAGGCAGGGCTATGTATCCTGAACGCCAGATCGGCTGAATTTATTTCTGGCAGCAGCATCTCGGCCTCTGTCGTTTGCTCTGTGTGAGCCCGTGTTTTCCCGTGACGTGACTCCCATTCCTAGAACTGCACTGGAGTCCCGGGGAGAGGAGCGTACAGATTCACTTTTCGGAGATCATCGGAGGGCGGATGGGACGAGTGGAACCACGTGAGAGGCCCCAGCAGTGCCCACTGCCCAAGAGGCTGGTCGGAAGTGCAGCTGCAAGCAACTTCTTTAGGACAAACTTGGCCCACAACCCTGGAGGGAGAAGCAGGCAGGCGTAAAGCGACCAGCTTCCGCTGGACGGCCAACTGCATTCCCAGTGAGCTGACAAACCAGCGCTGCTCCGATGACTTGGGGCGCCATCTTGCCCATGTGCTGACAGCAAAGAAGCATGCAATTCCCATCATGCCCACGCAGGACTGCTCTCAGCCGAAGCGGGCACAGGACTGCATTCCTCACTCACCTTGTTGCGAGAAACACCAATAATCCTCCAGCCCCTCTTCAAACCTTCATCTGGAGAGAATCCATCGTCTTCCATTGCCATCTGTTCCACTGCCAAACAGCTCCCAGCACTAGGGAGCGCTGCCTGCCTCGTCTTTGGCCCGGATCCTTTCTCTTAGCCTTTGCACAGGCTAGCTCCAGGTCTTAACCCCTGGGCCAAGAGAAAGCAAACTTGCAGCATCCTCTACATGGAGGCCCTTCAAGCTTTCAAAGGCCACCGATATGCTGACTGGGTTCACACAGCATGACAAGCCAGAGTGCGTGTTGCAGAAGCATGGGCTCTTGTTGATTCATGGACTGTTGTGTTGTGTGAACCCAGATGCACTAACAAACCAAGGCCTCCTCAGGTAAACACAAGAAATCCATCCTAGGAGAATTTCTCTGACATTTTCTTCATCACAACATTTATTTTAAAAGCATTCCTTTTCTATCGAACAGAATTAGAATAGTCAAAGAGAGCGGGGGAAATGCCAACCCTATGTCGATGCCAGCATGCCAACCCTAGATCATTTCTGCATCTAATTTTCCCTTACAGAAATGCAGAAGTTTACGTTTCTATCTGATAAATATCAGCCCCTTCATCTGGGGAACGGTTCTCCATCCTGACCTGGTTTTGGTCTTCAAAAGCATTACCTCTCTCTTTCAATTTGCTGTTGGCTGCAAAATTAATGAGTGCCCCTTCACTTCTTTTGCCCAAGGCATCTGCAAAGATGTCCCTCAACACCTGCAGAAAGGTGAAGACCCTCCCTGATCTTACTTAGCGCAAAGAAATTGACCACAGCCAAAAGCTCTGCTCAACAGGGACACATTCCCGCATATACAAAATGAAGCTCGTATCAAGGCCGGGTAAACAAACATGACACTGTTGGCGGCCTAATCAAAGTTTAATGAGAAAATGCGGTTAATTTACCCTTGACACACACAGGTTCCAGAAAGCATTGATGTCAAAAACGAAGGAAAAATCAGCGAGTATACGAGAGCGCTGCCGGAGCAGGCTGGCAACTGCTCACTGGCCTGGAGGCCAGATGGGAAAACGGGGGAAGCTGGGCTCGCTGACGAACATGCTGAGAGACAACCACGCAGGGGAACCACTGCGGCGTTTCTCCAGCTGCGAGGTTCTTCGGCAGAACAGGGTGCGGAAGGCCTTGGAGGAATTAAGCAGGGCACGAGCTTGCGAGAGAGAGGAAGTGGGTTCACACAACATAACCCACACTCAAGCACTGAATACGGGCTGAGTGCGGATTGTCACTGAATTGCGGGTTGCCGTCGAAACGGGTTGCTGTGTTGTTGGAACCCAGCCAAGGCAGCAAACCGTGATGAGCCAGTCAGTTCACACCCCAACAGCAACCCAGGGTTTTTCCTCATGGGTTGTTCAGGATTAATAAGCCATGGCTTGTTACCTTGCCTGTGTTCAGACAAAACAATAACCCACATTTTAGCAACAACCCATGTTCAACTCTTCAGTGTGGGTTAAGTTGTCTGAACCATGCCAGAGGGGGTGCCAAAAGCTTATTTAAAAACCATGCCAAAAGCTTATTGAAAAATGCTACTGACATCAAGAGTAAATTTAAAATGTGACATTAATTTGAATGCACAAGTCACTAACGTGCCAGTACCAACCCTTAGTTTCCCTCCAAACAACCTCCAGGACTCCAATTGCACCGAACGCTTCTTCAGATTTTGGCACATATGCTTGAGTTAGTCCACTGCCACTGCATGTCGGGCACACTGGTGTCCCGGGTGACAAACACAAGATTTGCATCCGGTCCAGGGAAAAACACACAGGCAATGACTGTACTACCTCAGGGAGAGAAGGACAGTGGGTCCGGCACATCCCGACTCGCAGGATGTGCCAGCTGGACTTGCCAGGTGCAGACGATGAGAGCAGGAAGATTGCCAAAGGCAGGCAAACTTTCGAGACAGTCCATTCCCACTTGGCACCCTTTGGAGGTGCCGGATTGCAACTCCCATCATTCCCAGCCAGCATACCCCACCGCATATGCACGCCCTCCAGGCCTAACATCTTTTAAGAGCAACAGAGCTGTGGAAAAATAACACAACCAAACCTTTCTTGATTATTGATTACAAATTATGGTTATACTTATAATTATAAAATGCTTGATTATAAATGATGATTATTAACATCATTTTAATCCAGGGAAGAACAGTATTTGCAAAGTGAAGTGCAGCTTTCTGGTGCCACTTTCATCTGGGTGCAGGCTTTGGATCTTGCGCAACCTAAATTTCACTTGGCCTCACCAGGTGGCCCTGTAGGAGATGAATGTCTTCTGACCCCACAGCTGCCATTTTATGAATGGGGCGCCCCGCCACCATGGCTGCCATGTTGCAAGAGTGCGCCTCACTTCCCCTCAAAACTGCCCACGTGCCCACGGGGGTGTTGTCAGAACCAACATTCCCCAAGCCGATGCAGTCCTCTCCACGCTGGCTGCAGAAAGCGGTGGAGGACCCCCAATTTCCCCTCCGAGCTCAGAATGCTCCTTCCACCCTCGGGTGGGGATTCCTAGTTTCTATGGTCCCCTTAAACATCTCCCTGCCCCCAACACACACACACACACACACACAAAAATTGGCTACTGAAACAAGACAACCTAAGGGGGAAACCTACCTAGAGAGAATTTTGGACTAAGAGGTTTGTGAGCCTGGCTCTGGTATCAGTCACACATTCCTGGGCTCAGAGGTCTCACATTCCTTCAAGGGGGGCCTATACCTCTGTGGTACAGTCCCTGCTTTGCATGCAAGAGGGCTCAGGTTCATTCTGCAGCAACATCTCCAAGAAGAGGAGGAAAACCTCTTTCCTGAGCAGTCCACACTGCTCAAGAAAGCAGTTTCCAGTCCACACTGAGGACGCTGCACAATATGGCTGCTCCCTGGGTCATTCTTTACCCACCTAACCGAGCCAGTACTTGCCCCAGGTTTCCAGTAACACCAGTCCCACCAGTCAAGTGGATCCCATAAGCCTGAGGTCTCCCCAGCTCTGCTGAAAAGAGCAGCAGTGCATGAATGAGAGGCAGACCATTTCGCCAAGAGAAAGCTGCTCCTCTCAATCTTTCTTTCTCCCCACAGAATAAAACGTTTGCTTCCTCTAAAAACACACGTCCCTGGAAGCCCAGCAGCCCAACAAGTCTGGCACAGCCAAACCTAATGAGGAGAGATTAGGCACCAGATAACAGGGAAAACAAATTGATTGCGATATCCTAAACTTTTCCTCCCACTCGCTTATTGAAGCCTTGCAGATAAAAGCCCAAGCGAATCAGCAGGGAACGGGCAAGAGGAGGAAATAAAAAGGGCAGGGACTTTTTAAAAAACGCGTTTGTTAAATGTTTCCCCTAACTTCCCCTAATAATGCCAGGATTATGTGTCATGTAGCAATTTTGGGGCACAAAAGTAATTTGGGTCTGCTGTTGCACACCCTAATGTTCACATTCTGGGAGCTGCAGGAAATAAAACTGAATTTTGAAAAGACGAGAATCTACGAGAGCATTTGAGCTCTACATTTAATAGGCAAAAATGGAAAGGGGGATTAGAAGCCACTGTGGGGCGGCACAGCATGCTGCCAAGCAAAAGGACGCTTCTGACCGGGAGATGGAAGCTCAGACTTCTGACCCCAATCGAGCCCTCCTGGGGCCCCCACCACATTGCTCAGAGTTCCCCAAAAGCCCCCTGCTGCTGGATCCTTAGCCCCAACCACCAAATACTCAGTGTTTTCCTGGCCTGCGCAGGCTTCTTTTCCCTTCCTCTGAAGGCTGCAATGCTTCCTAAGCACAAACTAAAACCTGAGATTTCCTGGAGGCAACGCGAAGTTCTATCTCTGGGCAGCCCTTTCTTTGATGAAAATAGACTTGCTCCACCGTTTGACCCAAACAAGGTGTGGCAAACCTACCTGTGTGTTCAAACAGTGAAGGCAGCAGATCAGGAGAGAAAGAGTTGCCAGGAGGAGAACAAGCAAGTGCCTGGAAAGCAGGGGCCACGGACTGCGCCACTCAGCCTGACCAGGCGACTCGCTGCGGGTCACACGCTCGGTGCAGGGCCCTGGGACAGCTGGAGGGGAGACCTGACTCCGCCTGGGGGCCAGCCTTCCCCAACCCTGATGATTTGGATGGCAGAGCCCAGGATTCCCGGCCATCGGCCATGCTGGCTGGGGATAGTGGAGGCTGTGGTCCAGCCCCTTCGGAGGACGCCGTCGAAGGACCAGGGCTAGGCTTCTGATGGAAAGAACAGCAGCCCTTCATCAGCAGCACCAGGCAGCCTGGCGGGGCGATTACACAGCCAGCTCCCCCGCCCTGTGCACACAGCAGCCCGGGCAAACAAAGGGGCAGACGACCCAGAGCACATTCAGGCGCAAGGGCCTCCCAACACCCTCGCTGCTTCTCTGCAGAGCGACCCACCCCACGGAGTCCACCCCAAGCAACGAGGGGCCGCACACAACCAACCAGGCCTCAAGAGAGGGCCCCGTGTTCCCCTGGCATTCACTTCTGCCACCACCCCAATTCCAGAGTGGGTCGCGCATTCCTGCCCCTGCCTCGCACCCACAACACCTGTGGGAGGGTGTTTCTCAGTGGGAGATGCCGCCAACGTCCCTGGCATTCTTGGTAGGACGTGATCAGCTTGAACGTTTCCCACTTCCTGCTCAGAAAGCTCCGGGGTCAATCCCTTCTCAGTGTCTGGGGAAGAAGAAATTCAATCGCTTCAAATGCGCAACTCTCCCGGATTTTCTGTTCTGTAAGGATGACGCAGCAGGTGGCAGATTTCGCCAGGCAGTATTGGAGGAGCTGGGCACTGATCGAGCTGGGTACGTGTTCGTGTTCCCGTTTTTTCTCGACAGCATCCTAGCTCGGTTCCAGAGCCATTATCTCCCAAAGCAGCTTGCCTGAAGTGCTGGTGCACCTTGCACAATTTTTTGACTCTTGCCAGGGTGCCCCCCACACCCACCCATCCTACAGACCCACCCATCCTACTTCTTTTTTCAATTAGCACAACTACTGAGAAATAGGATTCTTTTAGTGCTGACAACTGTGGGTGCAAAATCCGCCCTCTGCGTTGCAACTCAAAGCAAGCCTCTGTCCTGCACCGAAATCTTTTGCAGAAGCCCCCGGTCCTTTGCCACAGCTCCCATGGCTCCCGTTCTGGGATGGTGCCCAGGGTGGCTTGCTAAGATTTCTGAGCGCCACCATGGCGACAAAGGGTCTCCCTGTGGTGGAACTCAAATGGAGAGGATGCTTCTCGGGAAAGGGGCATCCATTATCTTCTCCACCACCCCAAGACTGGGCCCATTCCTTCCGCCGGATCATGTTGGACGTACTCCAGGTGTGCTCAAGGCCAGACGACGACTCCCTCTCACCACGACCACGCTGGCTGGAGAGCATGCAAGCGGCTGCCCGGCTCATCCGGAGGCCACCAGCGTGAAGAGCACTGGGCAGACTGTGAGGCCCCAGCACTCCTGCTCTCCGCTGGCTCGGGAGCGTTTGCAGCAAGGCTCTCATGAACCCCATGCATTCTCTTACCCATCCTGTTTATTTCATTAACATTTTTATACACACAAAATATCCCTTTGGCTACTCATCACCCTTTCAAAGCAGCGATCACAGCCCGTTGGCGTTAATGAGCCAAATTCTAGATGCTTTCCTCTTACAGCTGAACTTGTAAGTTCTTCCTTCTTTAAAGTTAATTCCAGCTGATGTCAAAGTCTACATTTTTAGGCTGGCATTGGGCTTGACGGAGAATAATCACTCCCCTTTCCAATTGTGCATTTAGTCATCTATATTTTTTTATGGCTGCTAGTATGCTCGCTCTATTATGTCAGGATTAATTATCATGCCTCACCTCACTTCTGCAATTTTGCAAAACAAAGTTTTCCTTTCCAAAGAGAAGAGCTCTTGTCACCTGGAAAGGAAGTTTCGCTTTTTCCCTGGGTTCTTTTGTAGTTTTTGTTTTTAATTCAGTCATTCACTAAAATTAGCAGGGTAAAATTATTGTTTTGACAGGCCCAACACTGAAGAATGGATGAGTAAATTGGGAATGCAGGAGGTGTTGCATCTTCTGTTCCTGTCCCACCTCACAGGCGACTGGCGATCACCATCTCCCGGCAACACGCTCACCTTGCTGCATTCTGTCGAAGGCTGCAGCAAACAACTCTGGTTTCCGCCATACAACTAAATTAAATTGCCGCGTTTACTGTTCTTCTGCACTTCCATAAAAAGGGGGGACATGAAAGATCCGGAGCAAAGATGGAGACGCAGGAACATCCACTGGGCAGGAGTCCCTTCATGAGACGCACCAGGCCAATGTGAGATATCCGAAAGGGTTGCACAGGGCACATCGCAGGGATGTGCGAGGAGAGATCGGGGGCAGCCCAAACAGGCCACCACAAAAACCGCGCAGGAACATGAAGGAGACGGAGATGCTTCCAGCACACCCGCATACTGAGGATTCTCTCCAAAGAGCTGGGAAAGCAGCATCCACGCCGCATGCAGTCCTCAACCTCTAAATGAGTAACAACAACAATACCACCTTATTATAGTCAGTGACTAGCTTGTTCTTGATAAACAATTTACAAACACCACCACAGGTTAAAACATTCCAACTATTAAAAGACAAAATAACAATAAATAAATGAGATAAAATTGTTTAAAATTACCTGTTACAAATTCTAATTAAAATGTTAAAACATTGCACATGATATCTTTGCAGCTGCAAAAAACGTAGCACAACAAGCTGTTAGCTGGGCACTGGTGCCTAGGAGGAGCTTCCCGAAACCTCGGCGTCAGATCTGCCTGGCCACCTTCTAACGCATGAGAAATAAACGTGGGCCGTATGTCCTGACAAAACCGACAGTTAAAAAGGGCATGTTTGCGAGTTCCAGCCTCTCCGGTGCCACAGTGCAAGCCCTCCGCCACTGGCGTCTGACAGCATCTCCCCTGCAAGGCCTCCAAACCATCTGGAAAGACAACACTGGAGTCAAGGCCTGTGCTGCTCAGACTCGCCTGAGGCAGGAAACCTTTCCTGGTCCTTCCTGTCGAGATGGGTCTGGTGACCATCCTGGGTGATCTGCCAAATTTAGGTGCCCAGGAAGAGGCTCCAACCCTGCAGTTCTGCGGCTTACCAGGGAAGCCACACTCAGACCCAAAGCGTCTCTGACTGAGCTCCCACTGCTCCTGTCACAGAGGCCAAGAACAGGAGAACTTGCCTTCTGCTGAGATGGGCCACTGCTCCAGAAGGTCAGCAGGCTGTTTTCCAAAGTTCTGAGCGGGAGAGTCCTCAGAGAGGTCCCTCGAGAACATCTGCTGGATGTCAGGATCAGGGCCTGAGTGACCCCTCAAGAACCAGAAATGCCTTTGCAGGCACCTGCAAAGCTGAGGAGCAATTCCGCAGTGCGGCTGGGAGGTCTAGGGACCAGCAAGGACTTCCTGGCACTGCTGCTCTTGGCCATAGCAATGCACACTGTCCCTGAGCCTCTTTGTCCTCCAGCTCCTGCATCCCTGTGCCCTGCTCGCTGTTCCCCCTCCCCACCTGCCCACCTCTCTCCCTCCTGCCTGTTTCTTGTTCCCAGCCTGCCCTACCGTCCAGGGACCTGGTCCTTCCTCTCCAGTCCTGCCTGCCCCAGAACAGGACCGTCTTCTTGGCACTTGACCTCTGGACTGTTTTCTTGGATTGCAATCTTGGACCATGTGTTATAGGACCGCATGTTTGTCTGAACTGTGTGCGGCCTCCCTGGCTTTGGACCTGGGCTGTTACACCAACACGCTCCTTGCGCCTGTGCCCTGGTCCCGGCATCCCAGTCTTGGTAGCTTGCTGGCCACGCCCTGGACCTTACACCAAGGAGTTGGATCTTCTGCATGGAAACTGTGTCCTCTGCCCATGGAATACGGGACTAAAATTATGGGATAGGAACTGGAAGGGTCCTAAGGAGACCCAAGACCCTATTTTTGACTACCTATTTTAGTTTGGCCCAAGTTGCCTGCTTGGGGCCAAAGCAACCCTCGGCAGCTTGCTGTGAAGAACCTGGTCTTCAGATTCAGATGGTGGAGAACACTTTTCAGTGTTCTGGGTTTACCACCCAAAACACCCTGCAGAAAGCAAAGTAGCCCATCAGGGAAACAGGTCCTGGCCCAGCCCAGCCTTCTCCTTTAGATTTCTAGATGCTAGATTTCTACTCACGGGGATTTGGGTGGGTGATTTAATTAGAGGAATCCACAAAAATGGCCCCCACTCTACGTTCCAAATTTTTTGTTTTAATCAAAGAAAGGGTGAAGCAGTTTATTCTGCAATGCCAGGCAACACCCTAACTTTGGGTTAGGGCTTTGCAAGGACACGGATTCCTGTTGATTCTCCTGGACCTCTCAGCGGCTTTCGACACCAGTGACTATGGTGTCCCGCTGGGTAGGCTGGCCGGGTTCGGGGTTGGAGGCACTGCTCTGTGGCGGTTCCACGCCTACCAGGCCGACCGGAGGGAGTGAAACCAGTTCCTGCAAATGGGCACACAGCAAGGGCCAGGGTGGCCTCCCACGAGACCCGACCTGCAGCCTCTGCTCTCCTCCAGAACACGCCTTTTGTGGGTTTTTGTGGTCCCAGGATTTAGCCATGCAGGAGAAAAGTGGAAACAGCCAGAGGGAAAGAAAGAAAGGAAGCTGTAGCCGCAAGTGCCCACCTTGAAAACGAGTCGAGAAATGTAGCAGTCTGGGGTACAGATTACTGCTCCCCCTAAACTGAGCTCGCCATCAGGTGTCGGGGTTGCAGAGCCCCTCGTGCTCAGAATCTGGCTGCAATCTTTAATCCTGTCCGATGGGTCCTTGTGCACTGTTGGGGCAAGACAGGACTCCACCGGGGGAGCGTGCAGCCAGAGAGGTTTCCCCAACCGCGCCAGCATCCCCTCTGTGGTCCCCTGCTCCTCCTTTTTTCCGGCGGACTCTCCCTCCTCCTGTCAGCCATCTCTCCTGCCTCCCTCCCTCCCCTATGGGATTCCCTGCTCAGTTGCCCCCGGGCTTCCTTCCCCAGATCTGATCCTCATGACATCGCTCATTAGCGGTCTGGCTAATGAGTCCACTGGTGATTGGCTGGACTGCCGTGATGTCACAGCGGGGCACATCTGGCAAAGGAGATGAAAGAACCCCAGCAACCCGCAGTAATTTTTGCATGCACCAACCAGCTGATCTTCTGCTTCCTTTTGTGCCCTTCCCCGCTCTTCCCAACGCAGCTTCTGTTCTCTCTCTGTGGGAATCTGAGAATAGCTCATCAGGGCTCCCACCGAAATTCGGAAACTGCTGCTGTGGTTCATGCAGCATCCAGAGGAGTCCTTGCACCAGCGGAATTCACAGGTGTTGCCCAGCAAGTTCAAAACTGAAGCCAGCCTTTGCAGTTGAAAGAAGCAGAGATTACATTTGAAATTCAGGGAGGAAAATGCCTCTTATGTTCTGAAAAACATTCAAAGAAACTCTTGGGTCCTGGCACAACTGAGGCAGCCCTTCTAATCAAGAAATCTTTCTTAATTTGAAAGCACACCCCCAAATTCCCCACTCACACAAACAAGAAAGAGGGAAACAGTGGGAACCTCCCCCCAAAGACGGCGCCAGCTTGCCCAAAGACATGACACAAGATGAGCTGGACTACAATTCCCATCATTCTCAGCCAAGACTGGGGCTGACTGGCATTGCAAACAAATCTCTGGAGGGGACCAGTTGAGGCATCATTTTGTTGGGGTAGCTGGAGAAGAGATGCAGGGAGAGCAACTTCAGGCCATGCAGCTTTTAAAAAATAAAAGCCAGTAAAAAGCATCCTGGAGAATTTTTTTGCAAAGCTTTCCCGTAAACTCTGATACCAATCAGAGGCTGGACACTTTGAAGTATGCACAACAAATCCAGAATCCCGACGTTCCCTTTTGATCTAATTAACGAGGGGAATCGACCGGCACCTGCGAAGCGGGGGCGACACGCAAAACCACTTAACCAAATGGGCAGTTTCAAAGGCTGCGCTGTTAAAGGATGTGCTGCACATTTATCTTCCTCGATGCAAAGGCACAACCAAAAAGGAGGTGCAATCTAAGTGGGGCGCAGTAACCGCAGGGACGGAATCAGGCCTTCGGAGGAGACGGCAGGCAAAGGTCAGGCGGGAAAGCAGCCGGCCAGCACAGCGGAAGGCCCTCTCCTTTCCAACCTGGAGACTCGGCATGACTGCGCTTCCCCAGTCAATCCCAGCCAGTGTGCCCCATCGCCCAGGGTGATGGGAACTGCGGTCCAAACATCAGGAGTGTGCACAGGCTGGGAGGAACGGCTTATCCATAGTCCCGAAAGCCACCACAGTGCACATAAAACTGGCTTAAAACTTCCTTTCCATACTGAAAATACTGAATTTCAACCGGTGGATGGACAAACTGATGAGAACAGAGGACAAGAAATCAATGCAAAAGGCAAGGGTCGCACGCTTGTCCTCCCACCTTTTGCTGCTTGGTTTTTAAAGAAATCTATATGCAGTTCTCTTGTCAAAGCCATGCCAAGTTTAAAAAAGATCATCTGGACGAGCTGAAGTGAAGGCAAGTCTGCTTTTCCAAAACAAAGGCAGAGAAGGAATGGATCCAGCTCCTTTGCAAGAGTTACAACCCCCCTCCCCTGCAAAAAAAAAAAAAAAGGAACAAAAGCAGAATGGTGCAAAACAACAGTACCAGCTAATTAAGTAAAACCCAAAGCAGGGGGGAGTCGCAGGATCCTAAATCCTGAACTCAGCACACCTGCATGCTCACAGGGGATGCTGGTCAGGGTATGTTCCTGTCCGGCACGCCTGGTTCCTGTCCCAGCAACCAGGCCAGGCAGCTGGATCACTGTTCATTGTAGTGTGCCCAAGGAATCCAGTCCCCAAACACCAAAACAGTCCAACCATCAGAGACAACAGCAAGCAGTAAGCAGAGTCATGAGGGCCAAACCGGGACAGGACAAAGCCCACGGCCAGGCTGCAAAACCCTTTTTTAAAAAAATAAACAGACCGCACAGGGCCCGAGGATGCCCCCCCACAAAAGCCTCCAGCCCGTTTCACTGCCCTGCCACATGGCGCATGTTCTCATCCTGGCCAGGGCAGCCGCAAGGCAGAGCAGGAGGAAGAGCAAGAAACCGCTCGGGGCCGGCCAGTTCCCCGGCCTGAGAACGCGTCCGGAAGGCCCTGGGGGATCCTCTCACTCACATGGCTGCCCCAGACCGCCCTGCCCACCACAAAGGCCCCTGAAGCAGCCCTCGTTTGTAGGGGGGGCCCTCATCCGTCCCACAGAACTCCACCCCACGTTTCCAAAAAATCTGCGTCCATTGGGGCTCAGGGCAAGTGAGGGTTGGGGTGGGAACCCACCGGATCACATCGTTGGGCTCCCCAGTCTCCAGTCCCCGTCCCTAAGTCTGGGCATCCAGCCGGAAGCAAGTTCAGGCGGAGTTTGGCTTCCGCACACCTGACTTGCAGGTTCTGCACACTTCGCACAAAGAATTGTGTACTGTGCATGTTTTGCACAAAGAATTACATACTTCAGGGACTGTGTGCAAACAACCGTGTACTTTTCATATTTTGCACAAAAACGCTGCTAGTGTTCCTGAACATTTGCAGACTCCAGCTCAGCTGGGCCCCCTTCCTGACCAGGCTGAGCCTGGGAAAGAGCAAGCCTGGTCTGCCCCCCCCCCCCCAGGAGTTTTCCCTCTGCTGCCACATCGAAGGGTGAAGAGAGAAAAGGGGCTGGGAAAAGGAACCGCTGGCTAACGATCCGATTTTTCCCATTAGCAGAGAGCAAAGTGGGAAAACATCAAGTGGAGATATAATTGAGGAGGAAGGTCTCTTTTTAATTCATTTCCCTTCCCCATCCCTGTGAAACTGGGGATCCGCCCCCTCCCCACGCTTCTGAATGTTTCATGAACTGATGGGCTTATCAAGCTTGATTCCAAAAGCAACATTTGCACCTATCGAGGTCTTCATGAGCAGAAACCCAGCACGGAGTCGACGCTTCTTCCGTGGAAAAGTTTAACCTACTTAGGGTTATCAAAGAGTGGAACCTTCCCTGCGGTGTCCGAGGACAGAGATCCCCTTTGCTGAGCACTGTGCCTTGCATTCCATAATTTTATGCATAGCCCCCTTCATCTCCTCTTGCAAGAAAGCCAAGGTGGCTTGCAGGATCCTTTCCCTCGCCATCTGCTCCTCACAACAGCCCTCTGAGGCAGGCTAGGCTAAGAGGCAGAGATGGGCCCAAAGCCAGCTCCATGGCCAGGAGGAGACCAGAAATGGCCCCAGCACTGCAAACATGACACCACACGGTTTCTCAGCATGCTTCTCAGAAGCAGCAGAAAGGGAAGGGCAGAGACACAGAGAAAACTGTAGGAACGGAGCGACTGTAGGAACGGAGAATGTCATTTGTCCTGCCATTTTCAGCAGACCAGCCTAATCCACAGTTCCCAGACACAGACCAGAACCCGGTGATCCTTCAGCTTGTGGCCTCCACATCCTGCAATTCAGTGCTCAGCTCAAAACATGCAAACAAACTGTGCTTTTGTGAGCTATTCGCATACCAAAATGCTTACATGAGGACAGTTGCATATTTCAAAAAATGCAATTTTCATCATGAATTTGAATTTGTAGCTGGACAGGGAAATTGGATGGAACGAGCTTGTGAAGGAAAGTATGCAAAACTGGGGCGGGTCGTGCAACAAGGCACTGAATCTTCAAGGATCCCTTTCCACTGGGACTTGTCTTCCCAAGAATCCCCAGACACAGGCCTTCCCATAGGTTTATATTCATCTTATTTAATTTCAAGGGTATTTCTGTTCCCCACTCCTTTCCCCTTTTTTTGTAGAGCACCCAATTCCCCAACTCACCGCCCTGAGATAACTATTGTGAAAAACACCCCGTGGATCATGAGGGACCGCGTTCTGCAGGGTGTGCAAAACCCTAAGACTACTGAAGTCAGTTCAGCTCACATGCTCAAGAGGAGGCTGAGTGTGTGGCCCCAGAGAGGCACCAATCCCCTCTGTTCTCTCTGGATCAGGTTCCCCAGAATCCCACGGGGTCCACGGCCTGCACTTGCAGCAACTGGACAAATCATGTGCATACGTGAAGGGAAGCGGCACATTTTAAAAATGTCTATTTGCTGCTGACAAAAGGCACAGAAGCACGCAGCTCCATCTTCTCGCAGATGTTGGAAAAGGAAACGGGAATGATTGTCATATCAGAGAACAATCCTTGAGGCTCCATGAGCCAAACTGTCCTGCACCCATCTCATTTCGAGAAGGTGACAAACGATGAAGGAACAGAACCTGTTCAGAAATTAGCGTGAAAAAGAAGCTCTGGGCAACAGGGTGGAAGGCCCTTCCTAGCTTTTAAAAAAGACCTACCTTATGAAATGGCAACAAGGGGAGAACAAACAGCAAAAGACGCATGACGGTAAATGTCAGGATATTCTGTTTTAATCTGATTGCATGGGTATCGGATTGTTTTTACAAGTTGCTCTGGAGTCATTTTGGGGGGGAAAGGCCTGTCAATTTGATGACTATAAAAACTAAACCATGAACCTGGACAGATGCCCTCCCCCTTTGGGTTGGTAATTTCAGTCTACCGTACATTCACAAACGCTTGGCGGCAGGAGTGCAGAAATATTCAGCACCCAGGAGCAGTGTTTATCGCGCCAGGAAGCCCTGTGACTAAAGCGATGCCTCTAAGCCTTTCTTTTGCTCACTTACTGATCATCTGCATCCATAGTTCATCAGCGCATGTGTTCGACAAACTAGATACCATCTCTACAACACGGTGCTTTCATTTTTTCCCTGGCATCCTCCAACCTCACGCATTGGCTAGATCAGGGCCGGGGTTAAAGCAGAACCTAAGAACACAATCCTATGCAGGTTCAAGCAAAACGGCCTACAACCGCCAGCCTGCCCCCAGATCACTCACGTGAGACCGAAATGATGCTTTTGCTGCCCCCCAAAACTATACCATGCATGTTAAAAACAAATGGTCATGAGCAAAGATTTCAGTCACCTGTAGCACAGGTATCCTTTCCACGTGCAGCCCGGTTTAAAAAAAGCTAATCTTGCAGCACCTATAAACTTGTTTATGTCATCAGCAATTTATTAGGGGTTTTTTTCATTTTCCAGCAGCATATAGGAGCTTTCCCCACTCTGCCCATCCCTCCCCATTAGGTCTCCCTCTCCTCTCTTCGTAGCATTGGAAAACTAAAAGGTTTTATGCATGGAAGTAAAAACATTAAGCAAAAATTGGATCAATGAACACTTACACAGAGAATACCAAAAGCAATTTTTTTAAAAGCGAGGGTTGCATCATGCACGCAACTTTGCTGCTGTGTGCTGTTTGTCTGGAAGGGAATATTACTCTGCACGTACTTTGAGAAAACTTCCCCCTTTAACTGATATTGATTTTCTTCAAGTAATTACCTTTTCATGGGCAGCTAAGGTCAACAGAGCTTGGATTCAGCCGTGTCTACTTGGGGTTAAATTTGCTTTCCCGTGTTAACAACCCTGCTATCATCCTTAGGATACCCACATGTGCAGGAGACAGAAAGAGGGAGAAAGGTACCCTGTAAAAGATGCTCAGAGGCTGAGGTGCATAGTTTGGGAGTGCCCTTAAGACCCAGCACTGTCAAGAAAGGCTCAGGGTATTTTTAAATCAGCTTATTTTTGTCTTTATTATAGTTTTCGCCCTCCCCTGCCCCACCCACCAATTTATTTTTGCCAAGAAGCAAAGGTGTGCCAGAGCACCTGAGTCCCAGCCCAGTCTTTTAACTACTCCAGGCTTAAATTCCTGCAGTGCACTGTACTGAACAGGAAGACAAAATATGGGACAGACTGACTCCACTGGGGAAGCCACAAACCTGAATTTAAAAGAGCTGAGCAGGGCTGCCAGGGGTAGGAACCTTTGGAGAGCTTTCATTCATGAAGTTGCTATAAGCCAGGGACAACTTGACGGACATAACAACACTGACAATCAGCTGCAGGGAATGACTTGAAGATGCTCCATAAACTTCCCCTGGTCTAAAGCAGAGCAGCAAAACTGGTAAGCCGGGCTGGCAGAGACTATGAGGTTAAACTAGCTCTGCAGTTGCTTCTCCTCTTCATTATTCCAGTCCAAATGTTAACTGCAGCTTCCTAAATGGCTCCAGGGCAGATTATCTGAAGGCCCGGCTCCCCCCACCCATTTCTGCCCACCCCAAGAGGGCATGTCAGGGCCTTTCTCGGTGCTCCTGCTAGGAGACCCCACTCTGGATATGGAATGGTCGGCTATCTGGGCCACCCAGAGAAGATCTTTTTGGTTTCCCCAGACTGGCTTATTCTCTTGCTGCTTAATTCTGCTTCCAACCGAATCCTCATGCTGTGCTTTCCTGTGTCATTTATTATGTTGCAGGCTACCCACGGAACCCTTGTTACGGCAAATACATACTGCAAAGGCGACACATCCACCCCCAAAGCACCTGCAAACACACTTGGCCTCCCGGTGCCAAATGTTTGCTTCCTCTGCATCTCTTCTCCTTGCCCTTCCTGGAAGGGCCTCGAATGACCTACAAGGACACCCTCACCCCTTCTGGTGGCATTTTGGAAGGCTGGGAAAAGCCTCGCAAAGCCGGGCCCCTGGAAGGCGATTCCCAGACCTCCCTCTGCCCTGTTCAACTGCTGTTTTGCATTGTGTGAAAGTGCATTCCTCCGACATCACTGTGTTTGCCTCTTGGAGAAGCGGCGACTCACACAATGATAACGTTGTCATCAGATGCCACAAGTCCTCATGGAAAGCGGGCAAAAAGCAGACTAGAGTTTGCAGGGGAGAGTTGCAGACAGTCAGTTCAAAAATGGCACCCAAATCCGTGACTCTGCTAAGCTTCCAAGATTGGGCAGGATCAGGCACTTCAGGCTATACAGAAGACCTGAGTGCAAAAGCACCATCTCACCCATCTTCCCCAGCAAATGGGGCTCATAGGCACACTGCCCTTGATACGGTCAGGAGCATACCGCCAACGAGGCCCAGCAGCCACTGTTCACCTTCTCCTCCATGAATCTGTCCAGTCCCTTTCAGAGCCATCCAAACTGGCCGCCATCATGACACTGGATCGCACGCCCGTGGGCACAAGCTTCCGGATGTGCCAAATGCATCTCGCACTCCCTCCAAAAGCTCCACATTCTTGTCCGACCAGCTGCCCCTGCCAGACGCCAGGCCTTCGCCCCAGACCCTGCTGCTTCCTCCCGGATGCTCCCAGGAGACCGGACCATATGCTAAGCTCTGCAGGTATCCGTCCCTGGGACAGAGCACAATTCTCAAGGAAAGCAGCTTTTTCCAGAGCCGATGCAGCTCGAATCTTTCCAGAGGTGCCGGCTAATGCCCTACACAAAATCTGCATCATTCAGGACTCAAAAAATATTTCGAATTCCTCAGGGCCCATGTCCACTTTTTAGAGGAACCAGCACCAAGCACCTTCTGTGTCACTTTGTTACTGCTGCTGCCAACTCAAGGCTGAGTAAATGTTTCACATTCTTCGGCCTCGGATTTCAAACCACCTCAGACACCGGCTGCCTGAGCCGATCCATATTCATCATTCCTGAGCATAAACACCCTTAAATGCGTCAAAGTAGCTTTGTGTGTACAAAAGGGACACCCCACACACACCAGCATCCTTCCCAAAGAAAAAGACAAACAGCTGTGGCATGATTGCGGTTGCACTTTAACCATTTCTTAAAAGAGAGAGAGGGAGGGAGGCGGCGGCACCCTTTTTGTTTTATAATTTACTGATTTATGCAAAACGGTTGTTTGGAATTTTTACAATGGCTTTCAGCTGTGCTGCCTCAAATCTCTCTCTCTCTCTCTCTCATTCTCTCTCTCTCTCTCTCTCTCTCACACACACACACACACACACCCCCATCAGACTGTAGTTTCACAGAGGTTTGTTCTGAAGCAGCCTTCCCAAGCAACATGGGACAGCAGTGGGCCAGGAGTTTATGGGGGTTGGCATCCAATGCATCTGGAGAGTTGAGGAAAGCTTGTGGAAGCATCTCCCAGAAAGTCAAAAAGAGGCGACTCTGAATCAAGGGGAATGGGGTGCGGGGGTGGGGAAGCTGCATGATTTGCAAGCAGCTTTTCTGGCAACACACCTGATCCCACCTGCTTCTACTTCACAGGTATTCCAAGATAAACACATTCTATCCAATTTACCCACCAGTCAGCATTAAAACAATGAAAATCCCATTTCCACACAACTTTCCCTAATATACATTCCCCTAATATACAAAATTGCCTCCAGTTTTTCAGTTGGGCATTTTATTCCAAGGTTCTGCTTCAAAAATATTGAACCAGCCAACAGACCAAAGCTTTCTTTGACCAGTCAGACACCCAATCCTAGGTAGCCCCTGCAACCTCACAAAGCGACCCGTGACAAGTCCCCTCACCCTGGACTGCCGCTTTCTGCAGAGGCACCACTGGCCCTGAGCAGGGAGCTGGCATGTGCGGGGGGGGGGCCGCGGGGGCCTGCCTGAGGGCCTCCAGTGCTGATCTCCCTTTCACAGGGGAATCCCTTTAAAACACGGAACTTGGCAGACTGCTTGCAATCCAAAGTGCCGATCGCAGGATGGATTCCCCCCATCCTGCCTCCGCCTTGTCCCTGCCTTCAGTGGGCTCACCCTCAGCTTTCCAAGGCCCGGCCTCTTGCCCTTGCGATGACCATAGAAACCGCCCACTAATGGACAAACATCTCTGCGCCACCTTTTGAAGGCAGTCTGGCTGGGAAAGGAGGCATCTTCAGAGTCTCCCCTTTCCAGCAGATTTTGTGGACAAAGAGCAGTGGCAGAATCTTACGAATAACCCAACCCAACTGCTATTTATTTCCGCTGTTTGCAGCCTGAAGTCCTAGCAAAATAACCAGCGGGTGGAAGGCACTGAATGTCTTCCAGTCCAGAGGTCAAGTTTTAGAAACATAGAAACAGAACAAGTCAGAAGGGGCTTGCAGGGCCATCTAGTCTGACCCCCGGCTCCAGCCGGCTCCGCTCCCATCGTTGGAAGGCGGAGACACTCTTGACAGTGGAATTGCAGGGGTGGGCAAGACCAGAGACAAATATCCAACAGCCAATATCCCCCCAACAGCAAAATGTGTTCACTTCAAGTTCTCCACTTCCCAACGAAGCCTGAGGAAAGACATTTCATGCTTCCGGGGGGGGGGGGGGAATCTACAAAAACCATGAAAACGGCAAAGGACTGAGACTCAGGAGAAACTGGCTGTGGCCATCTGGATTAGGACCTCAAATGGCCGGACCTGCTCTGCAGGCCAAGGGTGTGCATTCCAGATACAGTCCAAGAACACAGAGGCTAAAAAAGTATCAACAACAAAACTTAGAACTATTTTAGATACAGAGATGCCACAATCCACCACAGAAGCACGGCCTGGCAGCTGAATGACGATCGCCCACAAATTAACGGTCAACGGTGACAGATGAAAACACCTACAAGTACAGATGTGTGTGTGTGTGGGGGGGGGGCTTTCAATGTCATTCCAAGCATGCAGGTGTCCGGAGCAGGGTGCCTTATTCTCCAGTCTCAAGGAGAATCTCAATTCTCCCCCCACCCAGCTCAGAGCGGGGGGGGGGGGGGTTATCTGGTAAACCCATCATCAGCTTCTGCAGAACCTGGTGGGCCGAGGATGAGACTTTACAGGCTTCCTTGGAAGCAGAAGCACCCCTCCAAAGCAGTCCTCATTGCTTCCATGCCACAGGTGCTGGCAGCTGCAGCCCTTGAAGAGCCAGGCAGGACCACAGAGGGGTGGAGTCCAGACCGTACCAGCATTTGGGAGACCTCTGCACCTTGCTGAGACAACTGCTCTTCTTGGGGGCACTCCCGCCTGCGTGGACCTGTCCAAGGTCCTTCAAGTCTGCATTGCCTCCCCTAATGCTGTTAACAATCATGGCCGTTCCACGCCAGACCTGAGCAAGGCCTCCCAGGCCCTAGCGCCACCCCAACCTAGTCTCCCCAAGTGCCCCAGCTTGAGCTGCGATAGGACACAGAGTCAAAAGTGGAGGAGGGCCAACAGGCACAGTCCCCAGCCCCCTCCATGTCCTGGATGCACTTCTGAAAGGAGCTGTTTGGACACCCTTCTGCACACTTTCAGTGGAACATGTAGGGAGGTTCAGTGGTTTGTCTGAGCGCTGACATGGGACTCAGGTAACCATTCGGACAGGACACTCACTGGGGGACTTTGGGGCAGCCGCTGATTCTCAGACCCACCCGCCTCGCAGGGTTGGTGTGAGGATAAAGTGAACAGCAGGATTGCAGAGCCCATCTGGCAAGAGCAAAATGGGTAAGATATAAATGTAATAACCAACAAATGCATGTAAAGAGAACTATGCTCCAGATGGCTGGGACAACCCCCCCCCAAACAAAAAACCTTTAACACAAGATTCGGGAGCCACAGGGGTGCTTTCTGCCTCGAGTCCTTTTGCGTACCAAAAATAAACTGCAAATGGTTAACTGGCTGAAACTGGGGGACACTGTTTACTCCCAGCAACAACGCCCTAGAAAGGCGACACTATAGGTCTCCTCCTCCATAGATTCTGCAGTCAAAGGTGTATGGGGGCGGGGGGGGGTGCAGCTCCCAGTAATCCAGTAGCAGATTGACTGAGAATTTAAAGTGTCTTCTAGTAGGGAGTTTGGGAATGGTATTGAGTTTCTTCTGCGCTGCATGACCAGGACCAGGACCAGGACCAGGAGGGAGTTTAATGCCACAAGATCAGCTCCTTCAACTAAACAAATACCATGAGGTCAAATCTATAGCATGCCTCCTTCAGAGCCAGAGGCCAAAAAGGTAATGCAATCTGAACCGTATCCCAGATCTCTCCGGAAACCTGCGCCTCAAACTGGCTCGCTAATGGGTTTCCAGAGCTCTTTGGTGGAGGCCCCCAACTGCTCCATTCTTATTAAAAATAGGTCAATCCCATGCGATCCGGAGGGACACCACTGTATGGGTCCTGGCCCTGACAAGAGCCAGCACGCGGCAAGAGCGATCCAACAATTAGCACCGGCCTCTTAAAATTCAAGCCAACATCTGCATCCCGCATACAAAGACAGAAGGAAAGTCCTTTGTACATCAACTAAATATGAAACTGCCAAAATAAAATGTCATCCATTGGTAAAGATTGGAAGAAGTGTGACTATATTGTATACTGTTAAATGGCAGAGAAATCCAAGCCATCTGACTGGAGAGTATAAAGGGGGCCAGGAATCTTATTGATATGAATTTCAGTTACTAGATTATTCAAGTTTCTATGTGATTAAAAGCAATTGTGTGCCGACAAATCACATCCTTTGTTTTCTTTCCTTTTGAGGGGTGCACACGTTTTGGAGCAGTTTGCACTGCAGGGCGGAGATTCCCTTCTGCCTGGGATCACCCAAGAAAAGCAGTTGTCTCAGCAACACGCAGAGGCCTCGCAAAGACTGGCAGGTCTAGAAAGAGGCACACACCTCTTAAGACAGACCTTGCTTTTTAAGACAGAGTTTTCACTTGTACTCTTATTTAAAATAGAAGATTTTAACGAGATCAGCTGTCTGATTTAGCACAAGGCCTTTGGAAGGGCCTTAAAAATCAGTAAATCTAATGGATCAATTGATGAAATGTTAATGCCAAGGGGCATGAACAAGCAAGGTCAACGAAGGGAGCCCTGGACATAAATATGATGTTGTCAGAATTAGACAGAAATTTTAAATACACATAAAGCAAATATCATTCTCAGGCATGCACAAGAACCAAAAATGCCAGGCCCATTTAAAACTTTCGCTGACTGTCCCTTACTGGGATAGTTTAACAATAAGACAAAATAGAATACAATGCAGTATCCAATGACAGGGGTCATGACCCCGAGCCATGTAAAGCTGCACCTGTTCCCTTACTCAGTGCTTCTTTGTCATTTAAAATGTCTAGCACCTGCTAACTCCCTGGCAGTCATGTTTACTCAGGAACAGACCACTGTGCTCCAGAAATGCTGCCCCAAAAAAAGCATTGCAAACAAGTAAAAAAGGCCCTTTTCCCCTCCTAGAGAAGCTTTATTTGGGGTTTTAAAAAGTGCTCTCACATTCACTCCATCCACTGGCTCACCCCCAAATGAAGCTCAGACTGCCTCTTCTTAGCCCCCTTTCCCGTCCTGCACCAGCAAGCAATGAAAAGGCAACGATGCTCCATGTTAGAGACATCCTGGCATCTCAGAGAAAGGGAACAGGTGGCAACTGGCAACACCAGCAGACGGCCGGGTTGCCTGGCCAGGTGTGCAGATACCGCCCTGCGCTCCGCTTCCCTCGCGAATGGGGAGGGGAAGCGCACCCGCACCCACTCCTGGGCCCGCCTTTGCTTTGCTCCTCCCGCCCCCCAGCGCCCCCTCCCGTTGCACCACACCCATGGATACAGGAGTAATGCCAAGAGGCCTTGCCAGCTGAGGCGCTGGCGACAACCTCGAAAGCCCCAGACGGCTCGGGCCCCGGGTACCCGACGGAGCACCTCCTTCCCGATGTGCCCGCCCGCCCCTTGAGCTCTGGGGCAGAGGCCCTGCTCTGATGGAGATTAGGAGGGGGACCGCCCAGAGAGGGGCCTTGTCTGTGGTGGCGTCCTGATTGCGGAATGCGCTCCCCAGATAATGAAACCTTTTTATTTTCCCAATGTTTTAAATGTGGGTTTTTATTGTTGATTGGTTAAGATTGCCTAGGATGCTGTGTTTATTCTATTTTGCCTTATTGTTAAACCATCCCAAGACCATAACTAAGTAACTCAGGAGCTGCTCAGAGGGTAGGGTGAAAGAGCGAAGAAGAGCATCACAGCCTGCATGGAAGAGGGCTATTCACTTGAGGAGAACGGCTGGTGATGAAGGGTCCCCTGGAAGTTGACCTGGAAATGCTCAGAGTCCAGACTGGTCTTACTTCTGTTCCAAAGCAATGAAAAAAACCTGCTTTGCTGCAAACCTGGGTGCCTCACGCTCATTCTGCACACCCGGCCTCACCTGGAAATCCACCTGGGTATGATGCTTCCGCCGACACCCCTTGCCCTACAACTCTCACTTTCAAAGGAAAGGGGAAATGTTTAACCCACGAATGGAGTCGTTTCCCCCCCGCAACACCCCCCCCACGGCATCTTAACGTTGCCATTTCCATGTGAAGCCGCAGCCATCTCCACGCGTTAATTTGAGCGGCTGCTGCGGCGAAGGGCTGCTTTTATTATTACCGTTGCTGGAGAAACCTGAATTAACACAATGGATGGCACACCAGAACCTCATCCACTGGATGTAAATCAATGCACTGCACATTTAAATTGCTGCGCTTTCTTTCAGGAAAGTACATCGGAGTGATTCATTAGCACTGTGCAGTTCACAAGAAACAGAGCAATTCTCTCCGGCACGCTGGAGCATCTCTGGTAGTCAAATTTAAAAAGCAATCAGGTCTTCTAAATATCTTCCTTTTGCAGCCATTTACATCAGCCAAGAACATGGTTTTTGACAATTCCGATTTAAATGAATGAGGGGCAAATTAACCTCAGCTAATACTTGCCAGAATCAAAATCAGCACAGCAAAACTTCCACACCACCTCTATTTTATTTATCTAAAACCGCACCCATTATTCTCCTGAGTTCAAATGATATTTGATAATTTAATATAACACACTGCCAAGTTCAGAACAAATCGCAAGCTATAAATATGAATCTCCCCCACAGCTTAGATGTATTTCAGTTCTGTTGTGAGCAATCATTTATAGCACCATTTTAAAATTTATAATATCCCCGAAAAGCAAAAAGAACGTTGCTTGATGTTCAGAAAAACTGCTTTAGCCGAGCGCTCGAATGCTTTGCTTATGTGTGGAAATCATCTGCTGCTAAATGAGGACTGGCACGAATGACAGATCGGATGAAACGAAACATAGTGAAGAATTTGCGCTGGCTTGGAGCAGCCAACGAATTCCAGCCACGAATTTTCCCAGGAAGAGCCACTTTCACCTGCATATATCCAGAGCGTTCCCCCACTTCCTGGTTCTCCTTCTGTGGCTTTGGGATGCCTTCTATTGTTCATTCCGCAGCCAGAATCTGGAATGGGGATGATCCCAAACCCAGCATACCTCTGGTGTACTTCAGGAACTGTCCCATGCATGCTTAGACCCCAAAAAGCCACCCAACTCCCATGATGGTCACCACACGTAACATGAGAAATGCCAAGCTGCGGATTTTTGCCTATGGGGCTCTCTCGGACCTCGATGACCTCAAAAGGTTTACTAAGAGCGAACGAGCAACATGGCGACAAGAGGAAAGGCCGGCTGCACCTGGCCACAGGTCTGAGTGGTGCATCTCCCCCACCCCCGGAGGCCAGCCAAGACCTCGCGCACCCGGGGGCAAGGTGCAGGGACACCCCTTCTTGCCTCTCCCCAGAGAAGAGGACTGGGACACCCACTGGTTCTATCACGGGAGGGAAGAGACACCATTCCTGGGCCAACTGAAGGGTCCGTCCTGGCAGCTGTTACCATGGGAGGGGTGGAGAGAGATTCCCTACTGCAGGCACAACCGTACCTTGTCCCAGAGCTGCAGGAAGAACTTTCTCTGGCCTTCATCCTCCTCCTCCTCTTCACTGGAGTGGAGGGAGGCACAGCCAAGCGTCTCGTTTTTTGCTTGGTGCAGCCAAATCAAGCAAGCACTGTTATTTATTTGGTATTTATTTATTACAAGCATTTCTATCCTGTCCTTTCGCAGAAGCACTCAGGACAGCTTACATATTATATAATAATTATAAAGTACAATATTACAACTACAATTATTAAAACATTTAAAATTGAACATATAAGCAAAAAAAAAGGAAAACAAAATAGGAAGTGTGACTGTGAAACAAAAAGAGACAAAAAATCTTAAAATATCTAGAACCCTTAAATGTTAAAATGATGGTTAAATAAAAAGGTCTTAACCTGGCACCGGAAGGAGCATAACATCGGTTCCAGGTGGACCTCTCTGGGGAGAGCATTCCATAGTCTGGGCCCCTGTGTGGAGAAGGCCCTCCTCTGGGTAGACACCCTCCGTACTTCCTTCAAGGAGGGTTCCGGGAGCAAGGCCTCCCCCATCGACCTTAAGGGAGTGCAAAATGTTACTCACAGCTCATTTGCCTACATTGGTTTACTCAGCAAACAAAAAAGATGACCTGGGAAGAATGCAGATCTTCTGTCCCCACCAGCTGCAACTCAGCACCCCGGAAAACTATTTCATCGACTCAGCAAATATCAGCTCTATCTGTACGACTCTGAAGTAGCTCGCCATCCCGCTTCACATACAGATTTGCAACATGCAACTTCAAGGCACAACTGCTGCGACAGCATGTGGATGCTGGGGCCTGGGCGTTTTCTCACAACCACACACGTTCACACAAAGGCACGTGGGCCTCGTGGGCGGGCACGGCTAGAACGAAACTGGTCTAGAAAACGGGGTTCCGGCAATGAGTGCCATGAAGGAGGCACTCTGCAAAACACAGCAGGAAATTGGGTTCAGCAGAATCCGGACCGCCGTACCCAGAGCAGCACCCCATAATGGGCAGCTTCCATGAGTAGAATTCTTCAAGGAAGGCTCATTGCAACTGAGATCCATTGCTGTAAAGCCTGTGACATACACGGCACCCCGAAGCCGAGAGCAGGACTTCCAGGATCAGAGGATCCTGCTGGGGAGCATGGGCACAAGGGCACAAGTCCCCTCACAGGCATTTGGTTGCCAGTGTGGGAACAGAAGCCGGGACTGGACCAGCCTGCGGCCCAGTTCATCAGGGCTCATCTGTTCTTAAGGCGGGAGGTTGCCAGTCTCCAGCTCTGGGCCTTTGCAACAACGGAAGGCAAGAGGAGAAGGGACGGCAGAGGGCGAGGGGGCTGGATGGGGTCACGGGGCTGGTGGGAGTGGGCTTGGGTGGACTCCGAGGGCTGGGGGGGGACAGGAGAGCCTGGAGGAAGGCTGGCCGTGGGGTTGCGAAGAGTTGGACGCGACTCTGCAACTGAACTACAGCAACAACAAGCCATGTGCTTCCAGATGCGATTCAGTGGGCTGCACTTCACTGTCAAAGCCCAGGTGCAGCTTGGCTGCCCGTAACATGAGCCTGCCCCAAGCGTTCTCAGAGGCCCTTCCGCAGGTCCCCACCTTCTGAAGCCCTTCTCCAGTCTCGCTGGGCTCGCTTCCCTCCCACCTCTGGGAAAGTCTATTCTCCTTCTCTCTCTCTAACCTGCCCTGCCATTCCTCGTTTGCTCGCACGGATCATTCCAGGGCCGCCATTCCAAGCTCTGACTGCACTCCGGTCGTTTTGTCAGTGCCTGGAACTGAGCGTGCCAGGTCAGATCATGTCAGCGTGGCCTACCCGAAACGCCTGGGCAAAGCCCTGCAGCTTTTCCTTCGCTGCCTCTTCGCCTGCTTGCTTTGTTCTAGACAGGAGATGCTGCGAAGGGGCACACCCAAGCCACAGTCCACAGCTGCCGGGGCCTCTCTGGTGGTGCACGCACACAGACACAATGCACCCAAGGAGCGGCCCCGGTTGGGTGTGCGGACATGGAGCGGCCGCTGCAGCATCTTCTGGGGAGAGTGTGCTGTGCCTGCAGAGCTGTCATTCTGCCCACAGCTTGTTCATCCGCTCTATTGTTGCTGCAGATTCGGTCTCTTGCCTCCCTTCCCCCCACCACATCCATGGGATTCGTGTGCATTATCGATGGAGGAGGTCTATTAAAATGACATCTACCGCAAGGATGAGAAAATGCACATGACAACTGAAGTAGCTTTTAAAGGCAGCGGCGCTTATGCGCCCCATCACAGCTGTCAAAAGTTAGAGCAACCGTGAGTGCCTTGAGTGCGCGGAAAATCCATCTTCAGTTCCACGCACAGACATCCCTCCACCCAGAACCCAGGAGGGCCCCAAGACGCCCGGCAGGTGCGGAATCACAAGCTGCCCCCTCCCCTGGTGTCAGAGCCCGGCGGGGTCTCGGGATCGGCAAGAAAGATGCTCCTCCTTCCGGGGACACGGATGCAAAAGGCAGCGTGGCTCTCCCTGCACACGCCTGCAGGTCCAGGCCCAGACCCGGAGGGAGTCGTTCCCTCGCAGCTTAACCTGCCTCGCAGGGTTGTTGTTACAAGAGCCTCGTAAGCTGCACTGAGCTCCTTGAAAGAAGGAGAAAGTGGGATAGGAAGGCAACAGAAACGGGGAAAGAGCTGTGCTTAGTCAGGCCAAGTCCATCTCGTCCAATCGTTGGTTCACACCATAGCCAGACCGGCTGCTCACAGGAAACCCACAGGTAGGACGTGAGTGCAACAGCGCCCTCTCACCCATGTTCCCCAGCAATGGGGAGACCCAGGCACACCTTTAAGGTAGCCCTCAGGCTGGGAGCCACTGAGAGCCACCTTCTCCAGGAATTTGGCCAAATCTCCTGTGAAGAATCCAGTTTAGTGGCCATCGCTGATTCTCAATTCTTAGCAAGTGTGAGAACTGCAGCTGAGACTATGTCACTGCCCAAGGTTCCCGCCAAGAGGGAGCAACTGCTAAATTTCCCCCTCCATTTCCATTCTCCGCCTCATTTCCACTTGTGTCTGCTGTTGGGATGATGTGCAGATGGTGTCACGAGATGGGAGAAGCACTCGTCTAGCTTGAGCTCTGGCTATACCTCGTATAGAGAGGTATTACTGCCACTCTATACGACTCTGATGCACCTGCAACTGGAGTATTGTGCTCAGTTCTGGGCCCCTCGTTACAGGAAGGCTATAGCCAGGTTGGAGTCAGTGCAGCAAAGGGCCACAAGGTTGGTGGCCGGTTTGCAGGGGATGCCATATGAGGCGAGACTGAGGGAACTGGGTCTCTTCAGCCTGGAGAAGAGGAGACTCAGAGGGGATCTGTTGGTGACATACAGGTACGTGAGGGGGTGTCACATGGAGGTGGGTAGAGACCTGTTCTCCCCTGCAGAGGAAGGCAGAACGCGCTCCAACGGAACCAAGCCCAGGGAGCCAAGGCTCCGTTTGGATGCCAGGAAGCACTTGGACCCTGAGGGTGTGGAATGGGCTTCCACGGGAGGTCGTTGAGGCCCCATTGGTGAAGGTGTTCAAGGATAAGCTGGACATGCACATGGTGGGCATGTCGTGAGCGGAGCCAGCTAGAGCTGGGGGTCAGACTAGATGGTCTGGGAGGTCCCTTCTGACTCATTCTGTTTCTATGTTAAGCCCAGCCTTCCCTGAGCAGATGTGTCAGAACTGCAGTTCCCATAATGCCCAGCCAGCATGGGCTTAGAATAGCTATTTATTTGAATGTTTCTATTCCATTCACACTAGCCACATGGCTCTCCGAATGGTTTACAGTAAAAACTAATAAAAATCAAATGCAATAAAACAGTACAACATAACATACATGCTATCACAGAAACTCTAACACACCAGTGCTGAGCCAGCATAAAATACAGAATTGGATGAACAATAAACAACAACCAGTCCGCAGCAACCCAACGACAGCCACTTTCTGAGCAAAAGGTTTCGCTACCATTTAACCTCCCCTGACTCTGATTTTGCACCGTCTGCACGGCCTGGACGACCGAAGATCATTAGGGCCGAGTCGCAGGTGTTTTTAAGGAATATTTGGTCGAAGCGCTAAAAAAGCGTGAAGGAGCCTGTGCTACGTGGGGAGCTCCCACTTGGGACACTGTCCAGTTCTGGCTGTATTGGTTCCCCACCAGGGCCCTCCTCACTGTTGGCAAAATGAACCCTGGATTTATTGCCTACGCCCCGACCTATGCAGAGCCTTCCGTGGGGTGGCCCCGCTGCTGTGAAACTCGCCGCCTTGGGCGACCAGGCTGCGCTGCTTTCAGTGCCTGCTAAAGACAATCCTTCAGCAGAAAGTTGCCGACTGGCCATGGCCTTTGTGTTATTTTGCTTTTAATTGTTTTAAATGTTTGCTTTCGTTCTTCTAGTTAACCTCACACAATTTGTTGATCTGGAATCTTTTTTGAAGCAGAGCACTATAAAAATCACATAAAGAATAAAGGATAACAACAGTAAATAGGCCCTTCTCCAGAAGGATTAGCTGAAGCTGGAAATGCCCTCAATTGCCTGACACGCATGCCCAGAATTAAAAGCAAGGCAAAACAAGCGAAAACCCAACACACTGCTTTCTACTCCCTTTGCCAAAACCTTTGTGGTTCCTGCAATCCAAGCACCCAAGAAAATCAGAGTTCCTCCCTCACCCATTCTCCCATAATAAACCCCCAGGTGATCGTTGGTGCTTCAGGCATCCGGAGAAAGCTGTGCAGCGAAGATCTGCTCCAAAATGGGAACTGCCTAGTCCTTCACTCTGAAGGGTTTGGAAGCAGATACCGGCAATACCTGCTTTTCCACCGTCCCAAAACAGAGGAACAGGAAGAATTCACATTCCCACCGCAACCCCCAAAGCAGTTTTCAAAACATGATGAAGGGGGGCACGCCAGCACAGCTCTTCTTATGCGCTTACCCACACCTCCTTTCGCAATGGTGCCTCATAGATTTAGGGTACATACTAACCTTACCCTTCTTCCAAGGAGCTCAAGCCTGGATTCTGGGGTGGCGTCCCCCCACTTTTACTCTCATACCCACTTTGTGAGGCAAACAAGGCTCCGAGACATTGGCCTGCTTAACATATAACATGGACCCAGGATTTAGCCCATGGGTTCTTGAATTCTGAATACTGACATGTGAATGTGGCCATGCTAACCAACCATGGTTTACCATGAACAACCCAGCAATAGAATTCATACTGGGTTGTCCATTCTAGGCTGCTCAAACCATGGGTTGTTATGTATCAACTGTGGGTTGTTTCAGGAGCATCAGTGGTAAAACCAGCCAACCAACCAGTGCTCAGCTCCACAAAGGCATCTGGGATAAGGGAGGGAGCAGGAAAATAACCCAGATACTGAGGAAACAAACTATAGTTTGCTCAAGGATTTGCCAGACAAACCTTTGATAACTTAAGGATTAAATAACCCAAGAGCTACCATTATGCAAAGCGACAGGCCAAAGCACACCCAATGAACTTCATGGCTGAACGAAAATTTGAACCAAGGGCCAACCAGTCTATTATGTTAGTCACTATACCACAGTGCCATGGGAGAGGAGACCTTCTGGGCGAAGGCAGCTTGCTTATGGACTGTCCCCATGGGGAAGCTCCTCAGCACCCCTTCGCCAACTTTGGGGCACCAGTTAAAAAATATTTTTGTTTTCCCAAGTATTTTGATTTGGTTTTGAAGATTCATGTTTTTTTAACTGCAGCTTTTAACTGGCATTTTTATGCAGGGCTGGGGGGTTATAGTTTTTGTTCTGCTTTAATTGCACTTTGTTTTCTGTTGAGAACCACTCTGGGATCATTTGACTAAAGAATGGGATAAAATCATGTCCAATAAACAAACCATTTAAGACTGATGAAAAGGAGGGTCAGCAGAAACCAGACTGAGAAATCCAGTGGAAACACATTCCTGCAGGAATACTTACGCTACCATTTTAATTGAGATTCAAACCTGGTTAACTATCATAGCTGAGTCGAGCAAGTTACCCCCAGGAGTTGCCAAAAATGGGGAGGGAACATTTTTCAGCAAAACTCTGTCTGCTCAGAATCACCCTCACTGGGACACATCAAGAGAGACCAGTGCCAAAGAGTTTTGACGTGTGTGGCAAAGAGGAGCCCACAGTTCTCTTTTAAATAAAGAGTATAGTATCTTTATAAAGAGTATAGTATCCCTCCTATAATAGATTGTTTTTCAATGGAGTTTGGAGTGGCCACAGCACAGAACTGTGAAGAAAATTAGATGGGAGAAGATATTTTCCAAGGGCCACCCAGTGAGCTATTTAGCTCTGGAGGAATCTGAAGCCGAATTTCAACACCCAGGCAAAAGCCGATTCCAGAGCTTTAAGAACAAGCCTTCCTTCCCCCAGTTAGGGAGCGAGCTCCTTCTACGGCATGAGCCCGCTGCCATGCGTTATCGTGTTATAATGATGCTCTCTGGTAAAGGACTCTGCTGCTCCACCTGACCTCGTATTATTTACCCTCCCTGACAAGCGACTGGCCTGGGATCAAGCCAAGAGCCTCTCTGGACCTACTTTCTAAGACCCTCGTGAAGGGGAGATGCCGGGCACTGCAGCATCAGTACAGGATGCGGGCCGCTCCAAGAGACAGGTTCGAGCAGGGCTAACGAGACACCTGCTTCTGTTGGAAGCGGCACTTTGCTTCATGCAGAAGCCAAACTGCAAAAACAGTTGGCCGGCCAACAAACACCTGGCAAAACTGTAGCCTCCCACGGATTACCATCCCAAAACCCAGCTCCTGGTGCTCTTGGCACTTTGAACCAAGTCTCACTTGGCCAAGGGGGGCTCTCTCCCAGGGAAAGTGCATGGAACTGCGGTTTTAGAAGGGTTTTCAGAAGAGCTGGCTACTAATATGAGAAGACAGGTGAGCCCAATTGGAAGGCGGAGATGGGGACGCTCCTGGCCCTCAGGGCCTCGTTGGGCTCCTCCTGGGCTGGGGCTCAGCCTCCCAGGAGGAATCCTTGCAGGTGCCACCAGCCTTCGGCGGGATGGTTCCTTCCAGGGTGGCTGGAGCCCCAGCTGTGTGCCAAGAAAGGCATCCCGTTCTGTGCTTCTCTCAACATGAGAGAACGGGCAGGACCCCACATTTACCAGCGGCACTAAGCCCCACGGAGGGCAGCTCAGCCTCGCTCCTGACCCACACGCCCGGCTTTATGTCTGCCTGATCCCAGCGCAGAGAACTCTGGCTAATCTCTCTCCAGCTGGTGACTGTTAAACCGACAGCACAAAGAAAATAGAAAGCACAAGTACATCTAACAGGTGTGAGGAGGAGGAGGAGGAGGAGGAGGAGGGACGCGAGCGGCGTTCACACCCCTGTTTCTTTTTTTAGCAAACACAAGCTGCAATCACAATAATTGCTTGTCATGAAGACAGCGTTTTGGGAAAAAGTGTCACCGTAGCTATTAAGCAAACTGTGCAATTATTTTATTAATTTTTTAAGGAGTGCATAGGCAGTGGAAATTTTGTCTTCGCGTGTGCGTGTTCAAAGGCTTTTTCACGGGGAGAAACTCTGCATCCAAGTTTGGCCCAACAAGGCTCTGAGTGGGCTTTTGTTTGGCCACATCATGGCTCGCAAGAGTTCCTAAAATGTTTCGCCGGCCCACACACAGATGTGTATCTCTCTAAATTCAGCCTTCCGTGGCACATTGGCTGCCAACTGGCTTTGTGTCTGCAAAACAATCTCTCCATCTGATCACTTGGGAGCCGATCTCCCTCGCCACAGGTGACCAGGAGCACAGCCATTCCCAGCCTCCACTGCATGGCACACAAGAGCACGTTAAAATGGTGAAGAACTTGAGCCACAAGCCAGTGGGGCCCATTTCAGGTCTAAGCACATCAGTCAGGCTACTCAGGAATGCCAGAAGCTGCCAGAAGCTGGCCATTTCAGCCCTAGCGCAGCACGGTCTCCTGTGACCAGCAGTGGGTCTCCAGACCTGAGGTCCCGTCACCTGCAACCCGATCCTTTAAACTGAAGCTGCAGTGGACTGGCCCAGCAACTTTCTGCAAGCAAAGCAGGGGCACTGTTTGCTGAGCTTTGCTCCCTCCCTCATGAGGCCTCAGACAAACCCATCCTCTGATACAGGAGGTGATGCATGTATTGATTGATGTACTTATTGCTTATCTATGCCACCCAACAGCCAACCTTCTACTTACAGTACTTACAGGGGCTGCCCCAGGGTTGCTCTAGCCCTCCCTCTGATAAGCACCCTCAGCCATGGGCCATGGGAGGACCCAGCCTGGGGTTCTGCAGTTGCTTTTCCCATCCCTCCAACTGGAAACTTGCAGATTCCCAGTCACGTACCTGCTTATCAACAAAGCAACGTTGGCTAAGGGAAGCATAAGTCCTGTTTTACTTGACTTTTTCCGGGTCGCACGCCTCTTTCCTTTCCCCAGAGCAGGCAAACCCAGAGTGGGAAAGCAGAGGAGTGGCTGGCACCACTGAGAAGCCTCTCCACTGGGGCCGGAGCTGCAGTGTGCTTTCATTTCTGCCTAAATATTCCACTGCAGACTTGAAAGCAGGGCTGAGGACCACAGCTAAAAGTCTCTCTTTCAACTGCATTATTTGCAACTGAAAAGAGGCTCCAAAGAAAGGGACATTCCAAAAAGGCACACAGAAGGCAGACAAAGAAAAGCTGAGCCCACGCACAGGACAAGGGGCCTCATCCTGCATGCAATGTTGCGGGCTCTGAGCCTGAGCCTTCTCTATAGATGGCGTTGTGATGTCATGTGGGAGAACAAAAATCCCAGAAAGTCAAGCATACATTTCAAATAAATCTGTGCTTTGTCTTGATGGTTCAGAGAGTGCAGGGCAGAATAAATATTAAGCTGACGCGTTGTCCATCTCTGGCAGCCACAAAGTTATCACGATGCAGCTCGTTTTGCATGTGTGCCCACGCACAAGCACATCAGTCCTTAACCAGGTCCTACCTGTTATAGGAATCACATAGAAACATTTTTGCCTCAGGTGCACGAGCTTAGTAAATGCAAATTGTAAACTATCACAAGGCAGTATTCCTTTTAAGCCATCCTGAGCCACAGTTTGGAATGCGGACAACTCTTTCCACCAAATTTCTGCTTAGCACAACTGATGCTGCTTTGGTGTTGCCACTTTCAGTGACTCCTCTTGCAAATGCTGTCCCAGAAAGTGCCAAAAGGAAAACCAAAATCCAATTTGGAAGGAAGAAATCGCTTTGCTTGTTGCAGCAAATGTTTGCAATTGCTCACATCCACGGCTTCCATGAAGGAAGGATGCTAAGAAGGATGCCTGGCTAACAGAAAGAGGTTTCATCCCAAGGATGGAACATTAAGTCTGATAACAATCTTATCGCCGTTATTTGTTTTCCGGCCCCAGGCGAAGACCTTTTTATTCAAACATTATTTTAATTGTTAATATTTATTTATTTTATTCTTTGGCCAGGGCGACTTAAATTTTATTGTTATATTGCTAAATTATATTGTTTATATTATGTTATTTATTTATGATTGTGAGCCGCCCCGAGGCTTCAGCGAATGGGGCGGCATAGAAGTCCTCTAAATAAATAAATCTTAACTAAATAAAACAATCTGAAAAGCAGCAGCAAAAGGCTTGCAAACCTGCAAATGTATCACCAGGTGGCTGATCTCCAGAAAGAATTGTCAGGCCAACAAAGGAAGTGGGATTCCCAAACAGATCCAGGCCTATTTGCATGGGGCATAAAGTAAATGAGAACTGCAAGAAGCCAAGAGACAATGGCTTCTCAGATTACCCACAAGCCTTCCGGAACCAGCACAAGGCACACTGCTCAGAAGCTGCACAACCAGGACAAACCCCGGGCTTTGTTCGAGGATCGCTGCTGAAGAGCAGCAGAATGGCCGCCGCATGTCTTTGTTCCGAGCAGCCGCTTCCAGAAGGGTCCCTGCTTGGCCTCCAGCGCTGCAGAGCCCTTCCTTCCTCCCGCTGCCCTCCACAAGATGCTCCACATTCACACGCAGCTCAGCTCTGAGAATTTGGAACACGGCACTTCCCTGGTTCACATGTGCATGTTGCACTTGTGAAGGCACTGCACACACCTGAGTGACACAGAATGTACCCTGGATAAGAAAAACTCCTGGCACATTAACTTGCTGTAGCCAAAACAGGTTTCTAGCCAAAACCAGACCATCTTTCATATCAGTGGTAAACATGCAAGGATGCTCTGGAGCCGACTCCAGGACCTTCCAGAACAAAGAACAAGCAAACAGACAAGATTTTTGAGAGAGACTCTGAGCCTCGGGAATGCTCGTGCCTTCAGTTGCCCAAAACCTGGGTCACCTGGCAATAACAGCCTTTAACTATTAAAAATTGCACTTTTGAACATTCAGCCAGAGCTGTGATTTTGCAGTCTGAACAGAAAACACAGCACAGCAAACCTCTGCCATCATTCCTGAGACAAAAAGGGCTGGATTAGCATAACCTCCCAGCTGATCCTCTGCAGACCAGCCAAGCTGAAGGAAGGGAGAACTCGAATAAGGCCAAGCCTTCAGGAGGAACAAACATTTTAGGTAAGGAAGGGGAGAGCAAGGAAGAAATGAATTTTGCATCTCGTGCTCCACGGACAAAGAAAAGGCGTTACAGTTCAAGTCTGTCACTCCCTAATATGCCAAACACTGGATATGCCATTTGGAATAAAAGTGCAAAAGGGGTGGGGGGAGACACACACGAACTTTCCAAACCCAGAGATTAGGGTGCCAGACTCTCCCCTCCCCAGTCACAGGCAGCATCAACAGAGATGGAGAGCAGTTTTTCTGAAAATAAAAATGCCTAAGGAAATGACAAAACCAGCCTGGCCTTCACACAAGGGCTCACCTAAGCCGTCCCTCTGTAACTTGCAGCCCCTTTGTCTTCCTGCTGGATGGGGTTACCTGCTAAAACCAGGCACCTGGAACCATCCTGGCTGCTGAATGCAAACAGCTGTTTGCAATAAGAGCAAATGCTTTGGGGATACAGTGGGGAAGCCCAGCTCAGAGGCACCATAGCAAGCTTAAAACAGGGAGGAAACTTGCTCAGAATGGTGCAAAATAAAATAGAAATAAAAGGATTTCCTAAATGCCCAGGACTTACAGCCTCCCAGGGCATATCTTCCAACTCACTGTGGTAAAGGAATCTCTGCAAATAAAGCGAACCTGAAAGAAGAGGCAGTTCCCCTACTTTGGCAAGTAGCTGTACATATTTGGGGAAGGAAGGTGGGGTTCCATTTTTTGGTTTAGTCTGAGTACTAGCAAATTAAGCCTGTGTTTAGGAAGAAAAAAGTATTTGGCTAAAAGACAAGCAAAATCACAGTTAAAGCAAAATATATTCCACTTTTTGGACTAATGTCAATTTCATTTCTTATAA
Organism: Varanus komodoensis; assembly: GCF_004798865.1. NCBI lineage: Eukaryota > Metazoa > Chordata > Lepidosauria > Squamata > Varanidae > Varanus > Varanus komodoensis. The sequence continues at coordinate 2,455,317 of NW_025336401.1, forward strand.
CCGAGATTAACGCATGGAAAAGGACATCCCGGATCTTATAAGTCACCTATGTACAAACGAGACCTTTGTAACGAGTTGAAATGGCAACAGCGCACGCTCAGTGAGCGCTTGAAGCGCCAGACCAAAATTTCAGAGGAGGATGCCTCGGAAATACAGGGAGGCCCTTAATGCCCCCTGCAACTGAAAGCGGGAAGTTGCGGGTGAAGAGGTCGAGTGTTCCGAGGGAGAGAAGACCCCGTAAGAAGCTCCCTCCCCCATTTTTTTTAAAGGCGACTTTCAGAGTCTTCTCAAAAATTTAATGGGTAGTTTTCGCCGTCTCAGGATTCGACCACACACGTTTCAAGGCTCCAGCCCTATGCGCCGTTTACGCTTTACTCAAAAGCAAGCGTCGCCGGTCTGAATGGGGCTTCCTTTGAGGCTGGCCCGCGCGGCTCCACCGAAACCGATTGTGACCCTTCCCCTATCCGCTGCGTTTAGGATCGGGCCCCCGCCTCTGTGGCGGAGTCCTCCTCGTTTGTGCGCTGCCCGATCCTTCCCTATCCATCTTGCGCCGCTGCCCCCCACCCCCCGCGACCGCCATGGAGAGGCTCGCCGGCCCCTCTCCGGGCAGCGCCGCGCGCAAAGCCGCAGCGCCGCGGGGAGCCCTCCGGCGCGCCGGGCGGAGATGAGGGAGAGGGGAGAGGCGCCAGCCGCGCCCGGCCTCACCTGGTAGGGCGCAGCTTGGCGTCCTTCTTGCTGTCCACGACGGACGGCACGCAGTTGGTGAGCTCGGTCCAGTCGGCGTGCAGCCCGCAGCTCCAGCCGGTGGAGAAGCGCGAGAAGAGCCAGGTCTCGCGCTTGCCCGGCCGCAGGCAGGTGCACTTCTTCTGCCCGGCCTTGCACTCGCACGGCTGCTCGAGCTGGATGTTGCGCACCAGGTGGCGCCCGAAGGTGGTGCCGCCCGTCTTCTGGATGTGCAGGAACACGATCAGGTCGTCGCCGGCGATGTGGAAGTCCACGCGGCGCAGCAGCTCGGCGGCCGAGAAGTTGAGGCGCGGCACGAAGCGCGCCGGGATCTCGTCCTCCGCGCGGTACGGGTCGGCGCCGGCCTGGCGCCCCGCCGCGGCCGCCGCGGCGCGCCCGGCCAGGCGCTCCCGCAGCCGGCACTCGCTGCCCGGGCACACGTACTGCAGCACCAGCCCGCCGAAGAGCAGCAGCATCAGCAGCGCC
>NW_025336401.1:2456625-2510670 GCF_004798865.1 Varanus komodoensis
GCCCGCGCCGCCCGCGCCCTCCTGCCGGACGCGACCTGGCGAGCCCCCCGCCCCAGCGCGTCCTCGCCCCGGCGGCCCTGCCCCTGGCTCCGGAGGCGCGCCAGGACGCGCCCGCAAGGCCGGCCGGCCGGCCGCCCTCCCGCCCAGGCGCTCGCCAGGTGTGCCGACCGCAGCGCCCAGGATCCCCAGCCGGCGGGGCCACCCGGTCAGATCAGAAGATAAGGAGCGGGGAACTGACACGTCAGCTTCCCCATGAAGTATCCCAAAGTCCAGTCACTCGTGCATTCAAGTCTGGCACAGAAAAAATATTACTGCTTTTTCACTCTGGATTTTGCCATCAGGTCTGTGGCCTTGGACCCCGAAGGGCTGATACTGAGAACGCAACGTGGCTGGCGCAGCGAGGACGCGGCCTGTATTGGAGCGGGTGTCCCGCTGCCACCCTTGAACCAGCATCCACAGGGACATTTGATCTGCCTTTGGCACCCATCTTCCATGATACATTTGGATTTATGCCATTATTTGGATATTTACCTATTTAATTTCAGGGATTCTTGTGCTCAGTTTTCGTTGGGTGTAAGTTTTCATTCTGTACTGTTTTGTCCTGGTGAAATTTACCATAGAATTATCACTTAAAACGAAAAACCGCACCTTGGCAGTGCTTGGTGCTTGGAGGAAGGGTCAGGATACGGATGGAGCAGACAATCTGCAGAAGCTTCATTGTGGCTGATGAGAGCACCCGAAGGCACCTTCCTGCATCAGAGGGTTCCCCCAGTGGCCACCCAAATGCCCCAAGAAGGACTGGAGGGATGCGGCCTTCTTCTTGCCCTTGTGTCCCAGCAGCTGGTCGTGAGTGGGCTTCCCTGCCTCCTGAGCTTCTGCACAGCCCCTGATGGAGCTCAGCAGCCCCATTAATTTAGTTAATCCCCCTTTAAAGCCATTCTGCCCTGGTGACTACCCCAAATTCACAGCCCTGGCACACTCCGCATGCCTTCGTTCCCCTTGACCTGCTCCCGATGGTTCTGGAATTAGTCAAGCCACGCTTATCCTGTCCCTGACGGTTAAGAACCAGAATTAAACTTCCCTTCATTTCTTTGCAATCTGTATGCAGTCCTCCAAGGACGCCCCTTGCCCATTTCTAAAGCGGGGGGCTGCGCGGAGTTGTTTTCCTTCCTTTATAGCTCTTTCCACGTTCCCGCAAATGAGCTGCGGCATCAGGCCATCTCGCTAAAGCGAAGCCAGGGAAACGGAGCCTGTTTGCTTCCTTGGGGAGCGCTTTCTCCCTCCAAAATAAACATCTGGGCAACGCTGCAAAATTTTCCAATCTCAAAAGATGCTTCTTTCCACTCTTAACTGCTGAGCAATCCCAGGAAGGGGTGGGGGATATATTTACTCTCGCCCTTCCAGTGGCTTTGCTTTGTAGCACAATGTGATCTCTTTTTTTTAAGTACATGAAAAGTAAGCTCTTGTACGGGGTGGGAGCAAGTCAGTCTAGATTGCTAATATGTGCGAGTTAACAAGAAGTTAGGATGATCAGCCTAACGTTGAATCAAAATTTTGTATATACCATAAAAAACGACTCGCACAGCAGATGTGTTCCCCAACGAACCATTGGTGGGAACTTGCAAAACAAGCAGTGTTTCGCTTTTCACAGCTGAAGGGTCATTGCCCGTCTTCTTGCACTGAGCCGGTTGCTGCCTAACCATTAACAAGCAATTTGACTGGAGAAACCAACCTTGCAAGTTCCGTTTAAGCGACCGCATTCTTCTGCTTGGGGCGGGCGAAGAAGCATGAGACCCCATGGGGGTGAGAACAGGGCACTTCCTCCCCGCTCCAAGGCAGATCCAGTCTCAAATCTCGGAGGGTGGCAGCAATGCCCAGGCTGCCCCCGAAGTCACCGCGGTCTCATGCCACTCCAGGGAAGGGACTAGTCCCAGTTCCTGTCAGGACAAATGCAGGCAAAGGCTATCGAAGAATAGAAGTGGAAAGACTGACATGCCAGGAAGGAGGGAAAGCACCGTGCGGGGTGCTAGGATTGCTTCTCTGGGAGACCAGGTCTGTCTCCCCCCCCGCCGGGCCTCCTCTGGAGATGAGTCTGAGAACAACACCCATCCTCCTAGACCAGGGTGGGCAATTAATTTTCCTATGGGGCCACATGAGAAACTTTGACAGTTGTTAAGGGCCGGGCCAATACACGTACAGCTCTGCTCAATATATTATTATTATTATTATTATTATTATTATAATTATTATAACATTTCTATGCCGCCCCTTGCCGAAGCCTCGGGGCGGCTTACAACACAATAAAATACATTGAAATACAATAGAACATAATAAATTACCATTAAATACAAAAATACAAAAACTACACTGAGTTTCAAACATAATAATATAAAATTAAAAATAACAGTATAAAATAAGTAAATAAATAATATAGGAGGAGAAAAGAGAAGGAAGAAGAAGTTGCCCTGGCCAGATCATATATTTTAACAATTAAAATGATGTTTAAATAAAAAGGTCTTTACCTGGCGCCGAAAAACCAGTAACGACGGTGCCAGGCGGACCTCTTTGGGGAGTGAATTCCATAGGTTGGGCGCCACCGCAGAGAAAGCCCTCCTCCGAGTACTTACTCTCCTAATTTCTTTCATGGAGGGTTCCAGGAGAAGGGACTCTCCCACAGATCTCAAAGGGCGGTCGGGCATATACGCACGTAAGCGCTCGTTCAGGTAGCCAGGACCCAAGCCGTTTAGGGCTTTATAGGTCATAATCGACACCTTGAATTGGGCCCGGGCTTCAATGGGAAGCCAGTGAAGCTGACGGAGGACTGGAGTCATGTGAGCATAACACCCCGTCCCCGTCAGCAACCTGGCAGCTCTATTTTGCACCAATTGAAGTGTTCGGACTGTCTTCAGGGGAAGCCCCACGTAAAGCGCGTTACAGAAGTCTAGGCGGGAAGTCACCAGCGCGTGTGTCACTGTCGCCAGGCAGTCGTACTCCAGGTAGGGGCGCAGCTGATTAATCAGCCGAAGCTGAAGGAAGGCGCTCCTCGCCACCGCTGTCACCTGAGCTTCCAAAGAAAGCTCCGGGTCGAGGAGTACTCCTAAGCTGCGGACCTTGTCCCTAAGAGGGAGTGCAACCCCATTCAGGGCCAGGTCAAATCCACCCTCTCCAAAGCCCGATCCGCCAACCAACAGGACCTCCGTCTTGTCTGGATTGAATTTCAGTTTATTGGCCCTCATCCATTCCATTACCTTGGCCAAGCACTGGTTCAGCACAGCCACTGCCTCACCTGGATTAGTGGAAAACGAGAGGTAGAGCTGGGTATCATCAGCGTATTGATGATTCCGCAGTCCACACCTCCTGATGACCTCCCCCAGCGGATTCATGTAGATGTTAAATAGCAGAGGGGATAGAATGGAGCCCTGTGGTACCCCATGGCATAGCTGCCATGACGTAGAGACATGGTCCCCCAGCACAACCTTCTGGAATCGACCGTTGAGATAGGAGCGGAACCACTGCAAAGCAGTGCCTCCAACCCCCAATCCCGCAAGTCTATCCAGAAGGATATCATGGTCGATGGTATCGAAAGCCGCCGAGAGGTCCAGAAGAACCAACAGGGATGTACTCCCCCTGTCCTTCTCCATGCATAGGTCATCGTACAGGGCGACCAAGGCAGATTCAGTACTGTACCCGGGTCTGAAGCCGGACTGAAAAGGATCCAGATAATCAGTTTCATCCAAGAGTGCTTGGAGTTGTCCCGCCACCACTCGCTCCAACACCTTGCCCAGAAACGGGATGTTGGCCACTGGTCTATAGTTAGTGGCCATCTCTGGATCCAGTGACGCTTTCTTCAGGACCAGTTGTATTACCGCCTCCTGTGGAGCACAGAACAACACTAATGAATATTCACAATTAACATTACATGAAAAGCAATACATTCAATTCAATTTTACTTATATAGCGCAAATTTACAACATATGTAATCTCCCAGCGCTTAACATAGTAAGGTACAGACCTTACGAATTATAACAGAACAGAGAAACAGAAAACTCAGCAATCCAAGTTGCCTTTGGATTCCCTATAAATGCATCCAGCTTTGTTTGTTTGCATCACCTCAGTTCTTTTTGTTGTTGTTGTTGTTCAGTGAGAGAAATCTAGTCTGTTTTGGCTTGAACGACGATATATATTTGCATTGACTTTTAATTTCCCCATGGCCTCATAAGGGCCAGTCAGGGTCAGCCATCGGGCCGGATGTGGCCCGCGGGCCATGCAATGCCCAGGTCTGTCCTAGACGGACGGAGATGGAGTTGCAAATCAGCACATCGGAGGGGGGGGGGCACACAGCTGGCAAAGGAGGGTGAGCAGGCACAATTTATGCTGTTGTAAGGAGATGCCGGCCCCCCACGATGGCAGGTGGCTGAGGACTCGTTCCATGACCTGGTGCAGCTTAAGAATGATCTGCACCCACTGCCGCATGGAGACCTGCATCCTAGAAATGGGAACTTGCAACGCCGAGCAATGTCTTCTAGGGCTGGTCTGGGGTCAACGGTGCTTTGGCTGCAAAAGCACGGGCCTCGGGTGGACGTGACGTCACCCGTGAGAAGCTTTTTCTCCATCAAAGGCCCCAGGAGTGATTAGAAAGTGAGACATCAGGCCTCGGTGACCCATGGGGACTCTTCAGCGATGCAATACCGTGCCAGGAGATGACTAATCATCCCTCGTGATGCGACCATCCGCGGCTGGATGGCTAACGCAGGCAGATTGCAAAAGAGTGCGCGAGAGAAGCGGGCGTCAGGAAGCGGGCTTGATTCCCTCTAACAATACCTGTTTTATAGCCATGGCATGCAGAGGATGCTGCCCAAGGGGGCAGATGAAGCCACTCCGTCAGCTGTCAAGGACAAGCACAGCCCTCCCGGTGCGATGAGCACTCGCTCTGCTCTGCTGAAAGGTTGGCTCCAACGCTGCTCCCTGTGGCGGCTGCCTCTTTCCTTGGACGGATCATTCCGGGGCCGTGTCCCCCAGTCCCTCCGTGCATCCCACCGCATGGAACTCCGTGCCCCTCAGACCCGGAGAGCAAGGCAGGAAACAATGTTGCTATTAGCCACCGCCTTGCGTTTGCCAGAGACGAGCGGGGCTGTCAAGGGCCGGACGCTGCGGAGGGCGCTCATTCCTGGGCTCTCCGTGTGCCGGGGGCAACTTGACAGCGTGGCTGCTCATTGCATTAATGGTCGAAATCACGCTCCTTCACTGGTGTGGGTTCCACTTTGCAGGAGTGTCAGGAGGACGTTTGAAGGGCCGGCTCCTGGTGACTCCTCTCCCTTTCCTAGCGCTAACATTTGGGGCACCTGGTGGATTTGGTGGGTGGTAAGTTTGGGACACCATGGAGGGACGGCCACTTCTTCACGCCACTCACAGTGCGCTGGAGTGGCGCATGGTGGGCTGCAGAGGCTGCTCGAGACATCTTCGGGGAGAGCTCTTGCTGACCACGGACCACCCCACCCCACCCCAGCTAAGCCCATGCTCTGGTAACCTCCCATGTGGACTACTGCAATGCACTCTACATGGGGCTGCCCTTGAAGACGGTCCGGATACCTCAACTGGTCCAGAATAGCGCTGCCAGGTGATTAACGGGGACCGGCAGATACGCCCACATCCTGCCGGTCCTGTACCATCTGCACGGGCTGCCAGTTGATGTCCGGGCCCAATTTAAGGTGCTGGTGATGGCCTACAAAGCCCTGAGCGGCTTGGGGCCTGGGTACCCAAAGGAGCGCCTCCTCCCTGATGTGCCTGCCCACCTCTTAAGATCTGGGGCAGAGGGCCCTCTCTGGGAGCCCTCCTTGAAGACGATTAGGAGAGAGACTACCCAGAGAAGGGCCTTTTCGGTGGCGGCACCCCAACTTTGCAAACTGCTCCCCAGGGAGGTTTGCCTGGCGCCATCTATTCTTTTCGGCGTCAGGCAAAAACCTTCTTATTTTCCCAACATTTTAAAATTTAATTGGTTTTATCTTTGATGTTATCCTTAATGGTCAGATGCAGTGTGTTGTTCATTTGTTTGTATGTGGTTGTTTTGTTTTTTGTTTTTGTAAGCCATCCAGAGACTTTAAATAAATAACAAAATAACATAACATAAAATGAGCCTCTGCACTCACTAAGCTTCCCCCACAGTGTCTGGGTGGCCACTGGGGGAAGAGGAGGCCGGCTAGAGCTGACAGCCCCCTTCGAATGTTCTTGTGGGTTTGATCCAGCTCAAGATTGGCAGGGCGAGAGGAGGACCGGCGTGGTGCCCCACTCTCCTCCGAATGCAGGAAAAGTGGGCAACAGCCCCCGCCATGGTCCCAGCACAGGCTGGCTTTGGAGGCATGAGGTGCGTCACCGGTGCCCTTCCCCAAACGCACCCGGCCGCTCACCACCTTCACCAGCAGCTCCGCAACTGCCTGCTCCCGTCTGCCACGGGCGTTCGCTGAGAAGCAGGGCGTGTGGCGCAAGGGAGCTCCTCTTCCTCGCCCTTGCTGCTGAGAGGCAAGAGATGCAGGCTGCCTGGGTGAGATCGGGGCAACGCTGCGGGGCTCTCACGGGGGTCTTGGCGGTGGGGTGGGTCATTCACTGGCACCCCACTGAGCCGGCCCCGAATGTGCACGCTGGACACAGCTTCCTGCTTTCCGCAGGAGGGGCTGGTGGTGGGATGGCGCTGGGCACACGCCGAGCACCTGGGCTCCAGTCAGAGATCGGCTCAATGAGGCATCTCATCAGGCACCGTTCTTTATGGCAGCATGAAATTGGCTGCCGAAGTGCTGAGCCATCACAATCTCCCGGCCGTTGAGGACAGCCCAGGACAGCTCCAGGAAGCAGGATATATATCCAGCGGGGCCAGGGATGAGCGCGTCCTTCTCCCCAGCCCAGCCAGGCCCCTCACGTAAGAACCGGGGCGGGGGGGAGCTCAAGGCTGCTTCCGTCCGCAGATCTGCCAGTCGTTTGTCTTCCGGCACGCGCCCGGGGAAGGGTTTATTGCATAGCCTCGCTCTGTGTCCGGAGACGCCGGAGAGCGGAGACCGCGGGCGATGGCGAGACCCTTCGGAAGGCTGCACAAGCGGAGGGGCGAGAGCGGGAGTGACACGTGACGGCCACCAGCGAGGGGCCGGCTCTGGCAGTGCCCGGTCGGCCCTCCCTGTCCATGCCGGGCGGCCTCCGGCAAGGCTGCCGTTTATTTGCCTTTAACCGCCCAACCACAGATGCTCTCCCGGTTGGTTACAACAAGCCGGAAGAAGACAAATACGCTGTGGAGCAACAAACCGCACACGAAGGAATATGAAATACACCAAAGTAGCCGTGAAGGCGCAGCTGGGAGAGGCCCGGGAGAAGGGAATGGGATTCGTCTGACCCCACCCGGGGATCACGCAGGCAGAGACGCCCTGCCGTAGCCTCCCAGCACCTCGGAAGGCAACCTCAGTGCCTGGGCAGAAAGACACGGAGGAACGTTCCTGGTTTTTAAAATCCTACAAGGAGCCCTGCTGGTTCAGAGGGGTGGTCTCAGCCTTAAATTATGCTCTGTTTTCTCAAGAATTTCTCATTGACCTTTACAAATAAGCAAAATGCCAGCTTCTTGCTCTTCCGAGCCCCCAGCCCCATGACTGATCCCACCTGTACATGCATCGCATCAGCAGCATGCCATGCCGGATTGTTCGAGTGCTGGGGCACGGCCAAATCCCCCCCCCCCAGGAAAAAGGCTGCACAGGCAACGCACTTCAGGCCCGCTTGATGCCACTTGCAATCCCAGCCTGCTCCACCTGGCCTACTTTGGGGTAAAAGTGCCACAGTAGCAAAGCTGCGGCAGGTAAGAGCCATTCTCGCGCCACCGAGGACTGCATTCAGCAGTAATTTCGTTGCATCAGAGAAAGGCGCTCTTAACATCCTCATAAAATGTGAGTGGCATTCCTTTAAGCAGCATTTCCCCCAGTGCTGCAGGGACAACTTTTCCCAATGAAGCCAAAGTTCAGCCATGAAGGGGTCATTTTTCAGATGGACCTGGAGGAAAGTTCATTAGATGCGGCACCCAGGAATCTGGCTGCCAAAGCAGGCTGGCGCCGCTGAGCAGGGAACGCTGCACTCCACACGGCCGACGTGGCGCACGCCTGTGCAACTTCATCCCCCGCACTCTACGATGCAGTGCAGCCGTGAGCAACAGAAATGTGTCTGCTTCCTCTAGCACTGCAAAAGTAGCCAGCCAAAGACACACCGGCTATGATCTTGCACAATTGTCAGCTAAGGTTTGGTTTGTGTCAACATCTGAATCCACCCCAAACTCTCATCTGCAAGGACTGTGGCCTCCTCTGAGCTAAGATCTCCAAAGAGAGTTGAGATGGTTTGAGACCTACGCAGGGGGCCCTGCTGTGCGAGCCGCCCCTTCGGGGGCGAGGAGGGCCTTTTCTGCAGCTGCTCCCCACGTCTGGAACGCTCCCCCCAAGGAGGTTCGCCTGGCTTTCCCCCGCTTTCTTTTCTGCGCCACGCAAAGACTTCCTTTTTAAAAAACAGTTTTACAACTAATTGCCACAGACCTTTGTTTTGTACGCTTTACTGTATTTCATGGTTGCTTTTATTGTGTAGTACGTTATGCTTTTTATTATGTTTCATTGTGCTTTTATCTCGCGCTGTGAGCTGCCCAGAGGTGCTGTGGCACAACTGGGCAGCACAGACATGTTTTGAATAAATAAATAGTCTGAACTATGGGAAACGCTTTTATTATCAACGATCGGCCAGTGTGGTCAGAATCGTGGGCGTCAGCTCAAGAGGTCCCTGCTCGCTCATCGGCCACGCCGTTCCCCGGGTGACTTTGGGCTCATCACTGGCCCTCAGCATACAGCCCACCCCACAGGGTTGTTGTGAGGATGAAAGAGCAGAGGTGGGAGGTCATGTGGCTTAGGCTGCTGGGAGGAACGGTGTGATATCAGTGGAAGGAGGGAAGAAAATCTGGGTCTCCCCAGTGCCCGCCCAACCCTCTGCCCGGCCCTCAAGATGCTTACCACCCAGGTGGCCACACTTGATTTTGGGACTGGGAAGTCTCAGGTAGCAGCCACCTCACAGCTCCCGCTCGCTCGCCTGATGCCCATCGCCATTTTATATCCATTTCCAACATGTGACCCCTGCAGTGCATGCAGATTCATGTGTAATTCAAGCCTGGGCTTTCCCTTTGTGGAAATAAATCAGAAAGGCCTGCAGCCATGGAAGAGAAGTCATTTGGAAGCAGCCTGGAACAAGCAGATTCTCCCTCTGCCCTGGAAACATTTAAGAAGCATATTACTGTTAAGACCCTTAGCAGCAGCCCAAAGAATGCAAGGGAGTTGGTTTCCACTGATCCTAAATTTGGTCAGGTCAGATGCCCTCGAGCGGCATTTTAACGGGCCTGATGTCTCCATAACTAATATCTATTTGCATCTTCAAAGGAAGGCACCGATCATTGGCTTTGCTTCTTTTCTAGCCCCTCCATTTGCTCCTAGGGAAACAAGAGCAGCTGCTATTTTAATCAGGTAACTGGGGAAGAGAAAAGAATCCGTGTGTGTGTGTGTGTGTGTGTGTGTGTGTGAGAGAGAGAGAGAGAGAGAGAGAGAGAGAGAGAGAGAGAGAGAGGGGCGGGAGTTTCTGGCTGAAATATATATATATATTTATGAAAGACACAAAGAAAGAAGGGAATCATAACAAGCTGATCTGGAAAATGCAGGTACTAGTCCCCTGCTTTGTACTGAAAGACAGCTTACAGGTAAGAGAATGGAGCTCTTTTCGCTCTACCTCCTGCCCAGCAGCAATAAACATACCTGGAGAAGGTCCCTGAACAGGATGGTCTTTTAGGGGCACTTCCATGCACTGCAGTCAAGCTGCCATCTTGGGGGTGCTTTGATTAATTTGAGGAATGATTTCTGCTAGTGAAAGATGAATTTCAGGGTTTGTTTTTTTTTTTTTTAAGACAAAATCCTGGCATTTTCCCAAACCCTGGACAAGTATTCCTTGGGAAGGAAATGTGTGCAAATTGTTGCTGCTGCTGCTGCTCGATGATGATGATGATGAAGGATCAGCACTCCCATTTTAATAGCTGTGGATGCTAAGGAGGAAAGACTTGCAACAGCTCATGGATCAGGCAACCCAGTTTGCCTAGACTTGACCCCGCGGAGTTCTTGGCCCTGTTAAATAGGGAACCAGAAACCCTGGGCCAGGGGGGGGGGGAGTCCAGGTTTGGGGAGCCCTTGGCCAAGAGAGCCCCCATGGGCCCCTCCTGGGGTGAGTCTGTGGAGGCCAGGGGCTGCTCCTGCCCCTCCTTTCCTTCCAGTGCCCCACTTGCTTGTTGGCGAGGCAGGAGGCCCAGGAGCCTTCCTTCCTCGTCCTCCACCTCCCGCCACCGTCCTCCGGGCCAGAGCTCAAGAAGGCAGGCGAGCAAGCGGGATGCTGCGAGGAAGGGGAGGAGCGGGTGGAAGGGCGCTCAGCTGCGGGCCCTCGGGAGGTGCCCCCACAAGCCCGGCCTTGGGGCCGGACTTTCCTGCCCCGGACAATCTCACGCCAACTGCGCCCGGGTCGTGCCGCCATTCGCCCCGGCCTCCCATGTGTTGCCTGGCCCAGTGGCAGCTCCGTGGGGCTGTGGAGGCCCCCGAGTCCACCGAGAGCACATTCAGGCCTCAGGAGACGACTGCCATCGCATTCCGCGGTCGCAGCGCTCCTTGCAGCCCAGCCTGTTCTCATGCCAAGCGCCTTCTCTGGCAGAGCCCCGAGCCCCGGCCAGGCTCCCCGCAGCAAAGCCGCTAAAGGGCTTAAGCGCCAGCAGGTGCCTCAGGCGTGGGGCAAGGGAGGCCTCCGTCTGCCCCACCTTCCAGGCGGCAGATCAAGGCCCTTTCCCTGCGTGTTGCTGGTGTGTAATTAATTACTCCCGGAACATTATTAGGTCTGCAAAACTCGGCTGCTGCTGCTGCTGCTGCTGCTGAGTGGGGCTGATACGGCACTGGCATCCATTTGAAAGAGATTACTGTTAATTAATTTAACTCATCTGCAAACAGAGAAGTCGGCCGAACCCTCCATTGTGCCATCTGGCACCCCCTCAAGAAACGCCAGGCTTTCAAAACTCCGTCTAAACAAAAAATAATTTAAAAAAAACAACAGATGAAAGCAATCTGCTCAGAAATACAAGCATTTTTAATTTTGCTTTGCCATGTTTAATGGCTCTCAGGCTGCAGACAGATGGACACGGGGCTCAAAGCGCACAGACAAGCCACTCTCTTGCACCTCTGTCCTTCGACATGGTGCCTGCTCGCCTCCGTGTCCCTGAGCTTTGCTTATTTGTTTATTTATTTAAGACTTTTCTAGACCGTCCCTTGCCAAAGTCTCAGGACGGTTTAACAAGACAACCATGTAAAATAAAACACAGCGTCCTAAAAAATCCAACTGACAATAAAACTCCAATAAAACAATAAGTTCTTAAAACATTGGGAAAATAGAAATGTTTTAGCCTGGTGCCCAAAAGAATAAAGTGACAGCGCCAGGCGAACCTCTCTGGGGAGCGCATTCCACAATCGGGGTGCCACCACAGAGAAGGCCCCTCTCTGGGCAGTCCCCCTCCTAATCTCCATCAGAGCAGGGCCTCTGCCCCAGATCTCAAGGGGCGGGCGGGCACATCGGGAAGGAGGTGCTCCGTCGGGTACCCAGGGCCCAAGCTGTCTGGGACTTTCGAGGTCGTCGTCAGCGCCTCAACTGGCAAGGCCTCTTGGCATTACTCCTGTATCCATGGGTGTGGTGCAACGGGAGGGGGCGCTGGGGGGCGGGAGGAGCAAAGCAAAGGCGGGCCCAGGAGTGGGTGCGGGTGCGCTTCCCCTCCCCATTCGCGAGGGAAGCGGAGCGCAGGGCGGTATCTGCACCCCTGGCCAGGCAACCCGGCCGTCTGCCGGTCCCTGTTAACCACCTGGCAGCTCTGTTCTGAACCAGTTAAAGTATGCGGACTGTCTTCTCTTTGCGTGACTTTGCTTGGGCAGCCAAAGGGCCGCCGTTTCCTTGACTTGGGCTCAGACAAAACAACGCCTGGTCATTTTCACTTTTTCCAGCTGAAACTCTCCCCATGCTTACACGCACACACAACCCTCTTCAGCGACAAGAGACATTTGTATCTCACTCTGGCTGTGCTCCTGATACCAAACCTTTCCCTAAGGCAGTGGGGCAAAACTGCACAGCCATGCCAAGAATTCGTATTCAGAACAGCCCGAGAGTGTGTGCGCGCCGGCCCCCCGAGCCCCTGCGAGCCCTCTTTTGAGCATGCCTTCCCTTGCCCCTCGTGGTACCACCTTCAGAAACCTGGCGGCCAAGCAGGAACGCAGCCAGACGCTTGTGCAAGCAGAACATGAAAATCTGTCCTGCGCGCCTTTCGCCTGGCAGCAAGTGAAGCTTTGTGGTTTATGCCAAGGCAAGGATCCCATGTGTCCTCCAGCCATGCGGCTGCAAGTTGCTGCATGAGAAGCAGCAGTTCCCCTCTACTCCTCACTGGCCAGACCTCACCTGGAATACCGTGTGCAGTTCTGGGCACCGAGATTGAGGAAAGATGCAGGTAAATTAGAAAGGGTCCAGTGGAGGGTGACAGAAATGATCCAGGGTTGGAAACTCTGCCCTGTGAGGAGAGACTGGGAGACCCAGGCATGTTCAGCCTGGAGAAGAGAAGGCTGAAGGGGAACATGGTATCCCTCTGTAAGTCCCTCAAAGGCTGTCCCAAACAGGAAGGTCAAGATCTTTTCTCGCTATTCCAGAGTGAACGGAATAATCAAGTCAAGTTGCGGCAACCCAGGTTCAACTGGGCATCTGGAAATGCTTCCTCAGTGTCAGAGCAATGGGACAGTGGAACCAGCTGCCTGGAAGGTGGTGGGCTCTCTCCCACTGGAGACATTCAGGGCAAAACTGGATGGTCATCTGAGTGGGATGGTGTAAATTGGTGTCCTGCAACTGCAGAAGGTTGGACCCAGTGGCCTTCGTGGCCTCTTCCAACTCTTCTATGATTCTAAGACCAAGTCAGTCAGAATGAAGCATCCAGACTCCAGCTGAGTCAGATGTCAAGTCTGGGGGAAATGCCTCCACTGCAAACCATTCCCCTTCCAGATACCGTTGCGTACATTTCAACTCCCCCATCATGAGTGGGCAGAACTAAACGGACACAGAACAAAAGCCAGGAGAGCATCCATCCAATTTCTCCTCCAGATTCACAGCTATGTGGAAACAAAAGCGGACATGTTGTCTATGGCTGGGTAGATGGCCGCACCCCAGATGCATCTGGAAATTTTGCTTCAGCATTTATGGGACCAAAGGCATTGTTGGCGCCTTGGGGCCTTCTGCATCCCAGGGGAGACTCTTCCCCCCAGCACCTTGGGAAGAGTCACCCCTGCAGTCCTCCCGTTGGGGGTAGGATCTTGGCACGGCAGCCCTTAGGAGTGGGTTGCATGTGGGACTGGCCCCTGCTAGGGGCCCCCACCCCCAGCGAGCGCTCAGGATCAAAAGACAGGAGCCTCCTGGACTTTTCCCCTTCACAAGCAGCTTCTTCACCTGCGCTCGCTCTGGCCAGCTGGTGGCAGCACCGTGTGAAGGGAGGAGAGCTGGAGACGTGCTGGCCGCCTGCCCCTCGGCTCCCCATCTGTCAAACAAGCAAGAGAAGGAAGCCGAAGGGCAGGAGAGCCGGAACCCATGGTGGGAAGGAGCTGTGCTCCCTCCCTGAGCAAGGGAGCCCATGGGCCCTCTGGAGCCTGGAGCTGGCCTGGGATCAGGCACGGCCGAACTCGGTGGCCTGGCAGATGCAGAAAGACTCATGGAAGAGGCCATGCCGAGCGACCCGGTGCGGGCAGCTTCTGCATTTTTCTTTCTCTTTGAAATGACTCTTGGCCTAAGCCAGTGCCCAAGCCAATGCAAACAGAACTGGAAGGGGGAGAAATTTTTGTCAAACACCATGCACCCAAATTAGGGGAGGCGATTCTCCCACATTTTATCAGAAAGAGCCACTTTCCCACCATTATCTCCATGGAGATGCTAAAAGCTTACGATTTATGAAAGGAGACGCTGTGCCATTATGAATGATTAAACGAAAAGGGCTGGTGACCTACTTTGTAGGTGCAGAGGCAGAATGATGATTTCATATTCTGCAGGAACCTGCTAGGATCATTGGCTGCAGCTGCTCCAGCAGTAGGTCAAGGAGAGCTGCTCATCCACCTTCAGTGGCAGAGAAGCATCAATAATAGAGAGAACAAAATGGCATAATATTTGAAATTTGGCAAAATCCCAGTGTGAGTGTTACTTCAGATTTCACTTGAACTTTCGACTTCGCCTTACCGATTCCATCTAGCTGGAGAAAGAACTACAGAACTGGAGGTGGACCTGGAGCCAGCCTTCCTTGGCCCCAGGGACGGGCAGAGTTTTGATCCTCACCAAGATTGTTGGATGTTCCGGTTTACATTCCATCTGTCTCATTTCCACATAACTTTTATTGGTTTTAAGTCTGCATGGAAACACGCACTTTGTACACATTTTAGAAGAACTATATGCATTTCTGTGTGCATTTCCCCAAAATATACATTTTTCCAATTCAGTTAATAAACAAGGCAAAACCCATAAACAATGCTTCAACAAACACCCAGGGAATAACAGCAAAAACATTTTAACCAAATGGTTTTAATAAATCTAGATCTCTGTGCCTGAAGCTAGCACTTCAACTGTTCTCTTCACTGGAACTTGAAGAAGGATATTGTGGGGTTGGAAAAAGGGTGGAGAAGGAGAACCTAAATGGTCGAGTGGGGTGGACCAACTTCCCTGGGGGGAAAGATCGCAGCAGCTGAAATTGTTCAGCCTGCAGAAAAAGTCAGTAAGGGGAGGCATGACTGAGGGATAGAGAATTAGGCGTGGGGGGGGGGGGGGGGGAAGGGGGGCATTTTCTGCCTCTTCCACAATGCTTGAGTGCAGAGGGGCCAACCATGGAGCTGACCGGTGGGGGATCCAGAGAAGAGGAAGGGCTTGAATCCCACCATGGAATCCATCTTCCCGAGATGCAACGGGACAGTGGGCGAGGTGGACCCTGGACCTGAGGCGGCTTTAGTGCCCTCCACGTCCGGCTTCCATCACTGCTCCACCTTCTGTTAAAATGACCAAGGGGGTTAGATTCACCCCGCCACCCCTGCGTATTTGGTCCTTCAGCCCTGTGGCCAGTGGCCAAGCCTCTGAATTTCAGCCCTGCCTTTCATTCCTCCTCTTGTGCCACCTCTGACTCCGAGCACTGATTTCTACCTTCCCCTTCAGAGAAGTGAGCAAGTGGCCCACCCTCGGTCCGGTGATTAGTTCCTGCCACAGTGCCCAAATAGGCTTTGGGGTGTGCTGAAGGAAAAGGCCACCCATGAGGCCTCGCACCCGCCCCTTGCTGCCTGACCGGTGCCGGAGGGGGCCTCCTGTGTGTCCGGCCCCTGCACTGCTGCGGGGAGCATCCCTGGCCGCCAGGCTGCCACGAAGGAGTCGAGGCAGGGCAGCCAGACCGGTCGGGGGGCCGTCCAGCCAGGGGGACAGACGCCAGCAACCAGAACGGCAAGTCAGAGGAGACATGACAGAGGTGCGCAGAATTATTCACGGTGCAGAGGAAGTGGCGAGGGAGACCTTAGCATGACCCTCCCTCAGAATACCTGGATCCAAAGGGTCACCCTGGGAAGCCGGAGGGTGGGAGATGCACATGGGCTTCACACAGCGCATCGTTCCCCCAAGGGATCCACTGCCGCAGGAAGCAGGATGGTCCACGACTGGGATGCCTTTGAAAAAGGATCACAAGAAGAGGGGAGGAAGGTCTCCACGGCTGCTGGCCCAGAGGGCTCTGTGCGGCCTCCAGCCCCAGAGGCCCTGTGCCTGTGTGCACCAGTGGCTGGGGAACATGGGGGTGGGAGTCCTGCTGCACCCATGGCTGGCTTGTGGGAAGCTGTGGGCAGCTGGTTGGCCCTCCTGGAAACAGAAGGCTGGACTGGATGGAGCCTGGTTGTGGAGGACACTCCTGGCCGGTCAGCACCGAGCTCGAGCAGGCTGGCCACATCTCAGGCATCGCCGGTGCGACTGGGGCAGCATGAACGGCCAGGGATTGAGCCATCTCCCACAAAGGCTCCCAGCCCAACCCTCCCTCCAGGTGGCCCAGCCTCCCAGGTGAACACCTGCATTCAAATGCACCCATCAGCACTCATGGCAGGAATTTCAACCTAACAAGCAGTGGCCATCGCTACCTGGTCAGCCAGGGTGGAAAAGAGGACTCTGCCGTGTGTTCAGGGCCGATTGCCCTTTTGCTGTGATCAAACTTTAGTCTCAAGAATAAAATAGTTTTTTCCCTCCCATTCTTGTTGTGCTCACTTGGGAGTGGCGCCCCGAGTCTGGATCTACAAGCTCAGCACTAGAGCACCTTCTGTGTTGTTACCCTGTTCACAGCCCTACGAATCTCATTTTAATCTGGTGTCATGGCTGCAGCAAAGCCCTCCTGTGTTTGCTTGTGCATCTGTTCTAATTTTAAAACTCCAAGTTCCCAAGTTCCGTGGGTGGCATACAACACATTAAATCCCGAAGTAAAATCAAAACCGGCATCTAGTAGAAGGAGCAGAAAAGAAGGAGAGTGCTCCCACGCATCACTCTGAAGGAAAAGAAGGCCGAGACGTGCAAGGACGGCCCTGAAGGAGCTGAGACGATGCTCGCGGGAAGGGCCTTCCACTGGAGACCAAGGCCAGGAGCATCTATGGATGATCACCGTGTATGGGCGCAAAAACTGGGCACTGTAGGAATTAAACAGAGAAGTGTTTGAAACGTGGTGCCGGAGAACCTGCCCTGGAAGTGAAAGGGGCAAAACTGAGGCTGACGTGCTTTGGACACATCACTGGAGACTCCCTGGGGAAGACGACCATGCTAGGCAGAGTCAAAGGCAGAAGGAGAGAAGGAAGGCAAACCGTGAGATGGATGGATGGGCTCCGCAAGGGAACCTCAAGTGTACAAGAACCGAGCAAAGCTGCCATGGACACGATGAGTGTTTTGGAGGGCAGTCATGGGCCGCTATAAGTTGGAGATGACTTGGTGACCTTCACTGCAGCAGTGAGACCTGCTTGCTACAGGGACACAGAGGAGCTCTTCTCATTTTCAGCTAGCCTTTCCGAGAAGCAGGTCCCTCTTTGTGGCAGCTCCAGTGCCCTCTTCCGTGCTCCGGATGAACAGCCATTCAGCCAGCCCCTTGCTGTCCTTCTGGAGTAGCTGCTCCTTTCCTCTTGCTTGCCTATTATCCTTGCTCGGTTGTTGAGATGGTTCTTCTGATACGATTCACTGGTTTCAGTGGATGCTCTTTTCATTCAGCTTTGTGTTGCGGGGAAATAAACCGCTGCGGAATTTAGCAGACAGTCATCAAAACAGCTTTCACAAAAGCAAAAGTAAAATAAAGTTGGGTTTGCATCACTGTGAGGCGGCAGAAGGCCCTCCCTTCGCAGGCACCACAACTTGGAAACAGAGCAGTCCTTTTCCGCTCTGTCTTGCCAGAAGTACTTTGTGGTTCACCACCAAGCCCATTCTAATTATTAATCTTTACAAATAACAAAAAAGCGCTCCCTTCATGAAAAAAAATGCAAAGCTGGGGCTGCTCCCTGGAGCAATTACTCCCCAGTGAGCTGCGCCAAGGTCCTCTGTGCATTTTCCCATCCTGCCGGCGAGTCCTCTTATGTCATTGAGACAAGCGGTCATCAGACGTGTGCTTTCCACAGTGACGCCCCCCATTCATCATCTCTTCCTCACTGCTCAGCATGATTGCATTTGATTCAAGAAGAAAGGCTCCTGGTCGGGCCTGCCGAGCATATAAGGTTAAGAAGGCCATGCAAATCGAGCGGGTGCTTCCCGGAGAAATGTGCACCATGCAACGTAACAGCCTTCCTTATCAGCAGCAGGGAGTGCAGCCGTTTTCTTCCATTCCCAGGAGCTTGCCGGCCATTCGTCAAGATCAGCAGGTGCGCGGAGCGTCCTGTGCAGCCCCTCCTGTGAGGAGGGGAAAGGCCGGGGGCGCTCATCTCCTACGAGCCCCATTGTGGAGGGAGGAAGGCTTGGAGACCGCGGGGCAGTGACCCACCCAGGGCAGGGCACGCTCCTCTCGTTCTCCTCCGACGTCTCCGGCTGCTCCCAGGAATGCCTTTAGCAGCCAGCACATAGGAAAGCGCACGCGTGGGGAGAATGCGCGGCCCACGGCACCAGGAACACTCACACGCTTGCTTTTTTCCAGCAGAGCGCGTCTTGCTCAAGGCACCATCCCACATGGCGCAGAAAGGGGGTCTGGGTCTCTGACCTGCTGGGGCTACGGACTTATCTACCCCTTCTTCCGGAGCAGCTGTTGCAAAATTCTGGATAAGGCTGCATAAAGCACTGCGCAGGAAGTGGAGGAGGTGTGGGCGCGGATTGCATGGAACTTTATGGCAGGATGGGGGTTACCTCCTTGCACACACGCACCTCTTTGCTTCCGCCGAGTAGCGGGCGCATGTCCAAACCCTGCTTGTCCCGCACTGCCCGGGTCAGGACGTGTGCTTTGACGTCTCTTCGGGTGTTTTCTACAAAGCACCTCCACACGTTATCCTGCTAAAGCTGCGCCCAGCACTTGTGGGGGTGTTTCAGAAGCAATCGTTCCCCACTTCTCTTTTTAAAAGAAAGGTTTTGGAATGAATCTGCAGGGAGGGGAATGGGGAAGCTTTGTGGGTGACACACAGCTCAGCCCGTGTGTGCCGGGCACAACGCAGCTTTGAGGAAGAGCGAGGGGGCTGGCTCATGACGGAAGCCAGGCCCGGCCCCATGCGTGGCACCACCCTGGTTTCTTCTCACATGGGAAAAATAATTTCCTTCTGAGCACTGATAATGGCCAGGAGCTTTGTTTCGGAGGTGACATATCTGGACGCTACCCTTGCCAGATCCCCATGGGTGCCATGGGCAGGCAGTTGTTCGTTCGTTCGTTCGTTCATTCAACTTTTATTCCGAAGTTAATTGGCCCCAAGGACTCTCTAAGCAGATTACAAAGAAACAGTAAAAACAACATATCATAATAAAAGGATATAAATGTATCATAACAATAATGAGTAGCAGTATACAATAAAATATACAATATGTAGTGGAGGGATCAGAGATAAATATTTATTTATTTATTCGTTTATTTAGAGTACTTGTATGCCGTCCCATCGCATAGCCTCGGGACGGCTTACATAAAATAAAATAAAACATAATACAAATAAAATCCAGATCCACACTGGCTGCAGATTAAAACCTATAAGCTGATGTTAAAAGTTATTAAAATATTGTTGAAATAAAAAGGTCTTAGCCTGGCACCGAAAAACAAATAACGACGGCACCAGGCAGACCTCTCTGGGGAGCGCATTCCATAGGTGGGGTGCCACCGCAGAGAAGGCCCTCCTCCGGGTACTTTGCCTCCTGATGTCTTTCACGGAGGGTTCCCGGAGGAGGGCCTCTGCCGCCCATCTCAGGGGGCAGTAGGGCAAATACAGAAGAAGGTGTTCCTTTAGGTATCCAGGTCCCAAGCCATTAAGGGCTTCATAGGTAATGACCAGCATTGAGCCCAGACTTCGATGGGAAGCCAGTGAAGCTGGTAGAGAACTGGGGTTATACGAGAGTAACGCCCAGTCCCCGCCAGCAACCTGGCTGCTCTGTTTTGCACCATTTGAAGTATTCGGACTGTCTTCAAGGGCAGCCCCACGTAGAGCGCATCACAGAAACCCAACTGGGAAGTAACCAATGCATGTGTCACTGTCGCTAGGCAATCATCCTCCAGGACGCAGCTGATGGATTAACTGAAGGAAAGCGCTCCTTGCCACCATAGTCACCTGAGCTTCCAGGGACAGCTCTGGGTCAAGGAGCAGTCCCAAGCTGCGGACTCTGTCCTTTAGCGGGAGTGCAACCCCATTCAGGACAAGGTCCAAGTCACCTACCCAGGAGTTCAAACCACCCACCAGCAGGACCTCCGTCTTGTCTGGATGAGCTTCAGTTTACTGGCCCTCATCCAGCCCATTACCTCGGCCAGGCATCGGTTCAGTACAGCCACTGCCTCACCTGGATCAGTTGAAAAAGAGAGGTAGAGCTGGGTGTCATCAGCGTACTGATGATTCCGCAGCCCAAACCTCCTGATGACCTTTCCCAGCAGTTTCATGTAGATGTTGAATAGCAAGGGGGACAAAATGGACCCCTGCGGTACTCCATGGCATAGCTGCCATGGCGCAGAGCCATAGTCCCCCAGCACCACCTTCTGGAATCGGCCGTCGAGGTAGGAGCAGAACCACTGCCAAGCAGTGCCTCCTACTCCCGGTCCCGCTAGCCTATCCAGAAGGATACCATGGTCGATGGTATCGAAAGCCGCCGAGAGGTCCAGGAGGACCAACAGGGACGCACTCCCCGTCTCTCTCCCTGCACAGGTCATCGTACAGGGCGACCAAGGCAGATTCAGTACCGTACCCGGGTCTGAAGCCAGACTGAAATGGGTCCAGATAATCAGTCTCATCCAAGAGTGCTTGGAGTTGTCCCGCCACCACCCGCTCCAACACCTTGCCCAAAAACGGGATGTTGGCCACTGGTCTATAATTGGTGGCCATCTCTGGATCCATCGTCTAGTCATGCCAGAATTACATTCTAGAGGCTGATTTTTCTCATTCTGGGCCTTGGCAGCCCAATGGTTTCAAACCACACACAAAATGCAACACACACACTACTGGGTCCGTTTTGCAAGAAATTCAGCCAAATTTCAGCTTCCACAGTCGTCCTCTTTTCCATTTTGTCCTGAGAATCCTTCAGGCTGAGAAACCATCAGTTACCCCAAAACACTTCATGAGCCTCATGACTAAGGGAGGACACGAAGCCAGATCTCATGAATCCCTGTGGTCTGTGGTCTAACCACTAAACCACACTGCCTTGCACGCCAGCTTTCCAAGCCTGGTGGTCTGCAGCTGCAACCATTCCTACCCAGCATGGTTCACTTACCTCAGAACAGTCTATACCAGGGTCAGGGAATAGATGGCCTTCCTGCCATTTTGCACTCCAGTTCCCATTACCCCCAGTAAGTGTGGATATGGCCAGAAAGGATTGGACTGAAACTCCGGGAAGGCACTGGACGACTGTACCTGCCCGCAGCTGCTCCCCCAGGTTCCAGGCAGGAAGCGCCTTGCCTGGCCTGTGGTTTGCTGGGACACCAAGCAGGTGCTCCACCATGAAGCTGTTGGAGGTCAGGGCACCTTCCCCGCCTCTCTGCGATTCCAAGCATTTGGGGCCTGAGGTGTGCTGATCCAGATGCATGGCACACGCCATGCCCGGATTCAAGAATATAGCAATCGCTGTGGCGATGCAATGTCAGAAAAATAACGCCAGCGATGTTGCAGAGCCATCACCGCACGATCCGGGGCGGACTCGCCGGAACGAAGTTCCCGTCTGAGCCGGGTTTGCCAGAAGCCTGTCGACTGAAGGGGCTTGTGGCTGGCGTGGAGGCACTCAACAGGCTCGCCCTGGAAGTGAGGGCTGGGGGACAGGTGTGGGGGGCTCTCTTGTTTTAAATGGGACGAAGGCTGAGAAATATGGAATGTAATTATAATTATCCAAACTGGAACATGGCCAAGACATTAGGGCTAATAGCCTTGCTCCATTTCACACCAAGTGCCAGGGGATTCTTAATGATCTCCGGTGGTCAAGACCTTGGTTTTACATCTCATTTGGAAGATAATAACGTCGCCCCCCATTTATTCTTTGGTCCTGAGGGATGAGCAGATGAATGGTACATGTCAGAGGGGGCAATGACTTAGAAACGTGGACCCCCCCCCCCCACTCTGGAAGTGAAATGGAGACAGAAATGCTCAGCCTGTGAAGCCGTACTCCCAATTTTATTCAGGTCCTATTAGAGCTTCACTGTATCCCTTGGATCTGACATTGCTTAAAGGAAGGTGAACCCTTTCTCATATGAGTTATCCCTGATGCTAAAATATACCTGGAGAAAACGAGTTTATAAAGCTATCTAGGCAATAATTGGCAAGGAGATGCCGTTCTCCTGTGAAGGGTATGTGGAGGGGTTACCACAGGGGTCTTTGTCTTAAATTGGAACTGCGAGAACTTAATAGACCCGGCAGGATCAGTGCCATGGCGCAAGATCAGGGTGGGACTCTGTGTGGTTCCCTGCCCACCAGCGATGTGGGGCAGGAGAAGGCCGATAGCCCCTTGAGGGCGTCGAGGCGGCACAGGGGGGTAAAAATGCAGCCGTGGCAGCAGCCTGGAGATCATGGGGGCCGGTGGCACCCTAGGTCTGTGGGAGTCTCTCGGGACAGAGAGGGCCACTCCACCGATGAAGTGCGTTGGCTTTAGGAAGAAGGGAAGCGGTTCTTCGCACTGGGCCCAATGACTGCGTGGAACCAGCTGCTGCGAGGTGTGGGAAGCGCCGTGGTGCTGATGCCTTTAAGAGCCGGACTGGAAGAAGTTGGGGAGGGAGGGATGCTGACGCAGTAGCATCCCTGAAAACCCGCGGGTTTCAGATGCTGGGAAGCACACTATAATTAGGGTTTATTCTTATATTACCTTTATATCCCAAGTTTCTTCTTTGTGGAAGGAACTCAGAGCAGCAGGCAAGGTTCACTCCTTCTCCGTGTTATCCTCACAACTGCCCTGTGAGACAGTTTAGGCTGGAACGCTGCACCTGGCCCAAAGTCACCCAGTGTGTGTCGTGGCCAAATGGGGACTAGAATGCCAATCTTCAGAGTCCCAGTCCAACACTCTAGCCACTACACCATGCTGCCTCTTGCTTTCATGATCTTTGTGGGCCTCCCAAAGACTCTTGGCCAGCTACGGTCCTGGAATCCAATGCAATGGGAGACTGCACAAAGGATGCCGAAGGAAAAAGCAAGAGGGAAAACCGAAGATGGCAGCCTCCTGGTTGGGCGGCTCCTGAGCCCAGGAGATGGGCCCCTTGCCTGTTCTGGATTGGGGTTCCTCCCTTTCGAAGACCTGCTTCATGGCCCAGGGTACTCATTGCTGCTGCAGGAGGCCAGGTGACCTTTGTTGGCGGGACACCCAAGCAGCTGCTGCTTTTGTTGGCAATTTCTGCTTCGACAGATTTGTATCGATGGCTTGCCAGTTTGCACTGTCTCCTCTTTGCCCCATTTTTAAAATCCTGTAGACCACTTCGCCAGGGTTCCACCCTTAACGGCAGCCTAAAATACTTCTAAATAAATGGAACAGATTAAAGCATAGACGGAGTGAAACGGACTTATGAGCAAATACACGTGACCAGGACGTGAACTGAGAATAATCTGGCCTGTCCATCTGCAGAGACAACCGAGCAGATCAGACGTGGCACACCTGGCTGGAAGGCTCCTGCATATCACGGGAGAATTGCAGGTTCGTGAGCCCTCCCAGGACTGTGTCCAGAATGACTTTCCCCTCCCTGGAGACTCGCTTGCTCAGATACTCATCCCACTGTCAGAGTATCTTTGTTTCAAGGCAGCCAGGAAAACAAAGGAAGTGATCATTGCTCTATAAACCCCCAGAGGAGTTTTTGGAGCACGTGGAATTGGCAGGAGTTGCCCTCCAAGGTCATTAAGCATCTGGACAAAGTCCCGGCTCTGGGGGATAAAGAATTTGCGTGGATATTGATGTGAAAGAGTTCCTGTAAGTAAAAGCACTTTGGGCAGCAAATGCCAGATGCTGGATGATCAATATTAGAATCAGTTTAATTAATTTGCAGGATCAATAACCCAGGAGATTGAAAAAGCCCAGAAAAGAGAGATTGCAACTTGTCCAGACAACAGCAGCAAAGGTATTTGATGCTGACTTATTCTTTTAGATGCTTTGGAAGGCAGGCATCATCCAGAAGGGCCGAGCAGTTCTCATCGAATGTTCCATATTGCAGCTGCCTCATATCATGTCGGCCTCGCTTCTTCGCCGCTAGGTCTCCCGTCCCGAAAACCCACATTATTTCCCCCGTATGCAACTGTTGTCAATCACCATGCAAGAGCAAACACATTGTGTATTGGGTATTCTGATCATGGCCCAGAAGCCCTGAAGGACCTGGGTTCAAATACTGACCTGGCCTGAGCACTGATTAGGGTCAGGTTCCACGACGAAGCCTTGGCTCACACGGGAATATAGGAAGCAGCCTTACTTACCAAGTCAGCCCTTTCGTCCATTTTGCTTCGCATTGTCAGTGCTGATTTTGTGGTCCAAACAGCCAACCCGGCACAGCAAACCTCTGCCATCATTCCTGAGACAAAAAGGGCTGGATTAGCATAACCTCCCAGCTGATCCTCTGCAGACCAGCCAAGCTGAAGGAAGGGAGAACTCGAATAAGGCCAAGCCTTCAGGAGGAACAAACATTTTAGGTAAGGAAGGGGAGAGCAAGGAAGAAATGAACTTTGGCTGAACGAATGAAACCAGCCATTGCAAACTTTTGTAGAGCGGCTGGGGAAGCTACTGCATTTTTTAATCATGATTTATTTATTTATTTATTAGGAGTATTTCTAGCCTGTCCATCATTGTATGTCTCTGGATGGCTTACAATAAATTACCCAATAAATACATTATAATAAATACATCATAATAGCCCACAACTGAGGATAAAAACATAAGTACAATATTTAAATGATGCTTCTGACCTGTCAAATCTACCCAAGAAGCAAGGTCGCCTGGGGAATTACCAGCAGTTGCCATTTGTTGACCACCCTCCTACCTGCCCTGCATGGAGGCCATTTCGCTTCTCTCGGGTCTGCCATGTCAGCAGCACCCCAAGCCACAGACGCAGTCCAGATGGGAGGGCCTCTCTCACACATTCTGTTCCTCCTGGCAGATAAAGTGATAATGATCAACTTGGCAAAGCACAGAAAGTTGCTTCTGTATCTAGACGGAGAATTACAGCCAGCCAGTGCAGAATCGAAGTGCTTCCATGTTCCAGTTAAACTAGCAATTCATTTTCCTGATGAGCTTAAACCAACCTTTACGGTAAAAGAACAGGGTAATTTCCCACACAAGATACTAAGCACAATGAGGGTGCCCAGTTTAGAAGCAACTTACGCAGCGGTGGGGAAACCAGCTTTGTCCACATGAGGTGTTCACGGCCAGCAAGTTTCAGCCTGAAGCAGGGCAGCAGGTAGCCCTTCCCGCTTGCTGTTTTGGAAGCTCCCGGGCGCTGCGGTATTCCCAAGGAAGCAAATCTGACTGCCTAACTGTGTTCTAACTGGGAGCACTGGTGCAGGCCTCGCAGAGCGAAGAGAACAGAAGATACACCCAGGGACACTGCTGAAAATAGGTGCAAGGCGAAGGACATTTCAGCTGCAAGGAAATACCTGTTACCTGATTTCTGATCCCAGTTCCTGGTAGCACATGGCGAAAAGCACCTCAGGAGAGTTGG
This sequence comes from Varanus komodoensis, assembly GCF_004798865.1. Taxonomy (NCBI): domain Eukaryota; kingdom Metazoa; phylum Chordata; class Lepidosauria; order Squamata; family Varanidae; genus Varanus; species Varanus komodoensis. The sequence continues at coordinate 2,482,028 of NW_025336401.1, forward strand.
CCTGGATCAAGCAAGACCTCTCTGTTGCACTCAGCCACTGGTCACCCCGGTCACTTGGGGAACTCCATAAGCCAGACATGAGTACAGCGGCATTTCATCTCGTCCCCCTTTTCAGGGGAGATTGGATACACCTTTTAAAAAACCCATTAGGATTCCCAGCTGTTTGTCCCAACCTAGGCAATAAATTGTAGTTGACTGCGTGTGTCTTGCATGGAATGTGTAATAAGTCACACTAGATCCCCCACAAGATATATTTTTCTTGCATTGGTAAAACAAGGAAACTGTTAGTCACTTGACTTGCTTCCAAAGCCATTGTAGGGCAAGATCCTGGCACAAACTATCAGCTTCTGCCACGCAGGAGAGTCATTTGGGCTGCGACTAAGGAAATGAACTAAGGTGCATACAGAGGGCTGAGGCGAGTATACAGGGAAAAGCCTGGGGGAGCCGGTGTGGCTATTTATGGCATTCCCAGGAGTCCTACCCAGGAGCAGAACATTCACAAAACAAAACAAAACAAAACAAAACAAAACAAAGCCCTGTGAAACCAAATAACACAGTAAAACATTGGTAACATATACAAAGCATTAAATGCAAACAAAAGAAAACCAACACAAAAACTAGCCGTTGTGCTAGTGTAAATGTCAAAGCTATGTTTAAATGTCTAAAAGGATGCTTAAAGATCTTTTAAAACAGAAGGGCTACAGATTCTGGGGGAAAGGCCTGGTGAGCCTTTTTGAGGTGGCGTTCCCCAGCTGGGGTGCCAGCACTGCGAAGGCCCTGTCTTTAGTAGGCCAGCCCTCCTTCCGCAGGGATGCCTGGCGCAAAGTCAGAGTGCTGACCTTACAGTCAGGGCTGGTATCTATCTATGCAGAGCACTGACCTGCAGGAAACCTGGCCCACTGAGTGGAAGATACACTTCCTATTTTCCTGACTCAGTGCTAGTCTGGCTAGGCGCTGCACCTTCTATACCAAAGGCAAACCTCTTTATTTACATTCATGGCCATCTATACAGCAGACAAGTAAGCAAACAGACCCCTTCTGCACCAATGGAAGCCAGCTTTGGCCTCAAGAACTGCTCGATTGTGCGACCACTAGGCAGTGCAGCCTTGTGCGTGTTTAGGGCCTAGATTATGCAAATTATTGAAACCTATTTGCTTTCAATGGGTTTGTCCCATCTCTAAATGTGTGGATTTGCCACTTTTGATTTCTTTCAATTTCTCCCTTTTCCAATCCTCAGTTTAGTTGGTATCAAACTTCGAGAATTTCTACTGCCTTAAACTTGGTTCCACCTGAAGATTGAGGATTTGTTTGTTTTTTTAACTTCGCATGAAAACTCAGAAGGCACATCTCTCCTTAGACATGCACTCATGTATACATTTGCCCTGAACAAACACCCCGGTGCAAGCATTTCTCTTAACATGAAGCACGTTAAAGCATTTCCTTCAACAGAAACATTTTTGCACGTTCTCTTTACTTGGCAAACACCACGGCAAAATTCAGAAATGTGCAAATTTTGAAAGATGACTGAATTTCAGTTCACATGTTAGTTTGAAAGCAGGAAATTGGGTAAGTACATGGTAACATGCAAGCTACACGGATTTCTGCCCTGCTCTTACTTTCCTTGTGGGGAAGCAAGGTCAGGAGAAGGAGCCCCCAAGACCACAGATTTCCACATGTTTGTAGTTATGCCAAAACTATCACCTGCCCGCCCCATACCCATCTGCTTCCTTTGATCCAGCCGGGTCTCATGAGCCTTCTTCACACCTTCCTGGCTTGAAAATGACCCCTCTGACATCCCAGTGTGGGACAAATGGCACCGCTGCTTAAAAAAAAATAGTAAGTATCTAATTCCACCTAATTGCTATGTCCAAATGTAATTAGGTTATTTCATGTGTTGTTGTGATGGGTTTGTGAGCCTTGAATGTCACTGCCCTCAGGAAGCTAACCTGCCCCTTGGAGGAAGTGAGTGAGTGAAGAAGAGCCTCTAAGCCCGGCGGTGAGCTACTCAAGAGCGCCCCCTTGTCTCAGTGGTGCCAAAAGGACTGAATTTGGGTGCACAAGGAGCAGGTGGACCCCAAAAGGTACCCTGGGGCCTCCCCCTTCCCCTCCACACACGATGGAGGATGGAGGGAAGAGCACTGAATGCTTTGCAAGAGTAGATCACCGGTTCTTCGCAGGGCAAGGACCCAGGAATCCCCCACCGCTCTCCCTCCCTGCAGAGGAGAAGTGACATAAGATGGCGGGGTGGGTGGGCAAGAGGAGCAGAAGCAAGCCAGGAGGGCTGGGCATCCCACCCCGGGCCCAGAGAGGCCGGGACAGAGCAATGGGGACAGGTATCATCCGCCCTCCAGCCACAGCCGTGCAACCGCCTACTTGGACGCAGGTCCCCCGAGCAGCTTCCTTTGGGGGCTGGTGTGCGTTGGGCTCAGCCCCTTGATCAGCCCTGTGCGTTAGGAGGATGTCACCACATCGCCAAATGGGTTTCCTCCACAGCATTTGTTCCTTTTGCCCTTTTTAACTATTATCATTCTTGTCTCAGGAATTTCCACCGTGGACCATGGAGTGGTGGAGAAAGCTTGCCCGCAGAAAGGTGCCTGTTCGCTCAACTGCACTTGCAATCCAGGCCTGGCTGCTTCGAACGGCATTTGGGGAGTATGGGGGGGAAGATCACGCATGCAGCTTGGCCAAGTGCTTCGATATGGTGAGCAGCAGGAACCCGAAAGGTCCGGTCCGGTCTCTCCTCTCCTCTCCTCTCCTCTCCTCTCCTCTCCTCTCCTCTCCTCTCCTCTTCTCCTCTGTGAAATCACACCCACACTGCCGTCCCCGGCTTGCTTGCCAGCCCTTAATGATTAGCCAAAGCCTACATTCGCCCTTCCACCCAGGGCGCTCCCGGCCTGCCTTGCCTACATTTGCCCTTCCCTGCACAACTCATGGCCATCGGGTGTCAGGGCAGGGACCTCCTTGACTTGCACAGGTTCCGTGAAGCAAAATTGCATCGGAAAATCTGATGCACTACGTTGCTGCTGCACCGGTCTTAACAGACTCCGAGGCTGAAGGCTCCAGCCAGCCTGTGGGCGAATGAGCATCCATCCAACTACCAAGGCAGCGCTGCCCCTTCCTCCTGCCACAGAGTCGCTCTTTGTACCAGAAGTAACTGAGATATAAAGACAGCAAAGCACACCTTTCTGGTTTTGCTGCCTTTGTTCAGAGCAAAATTAATCTGCAGAGCTTGGTCGTTCCCAGAGGACGCTAGGATAGCTCAACGGTGAGGCTGGTGGCGGTGGGCATTCGAGGCCTTGGGGTGCATGAAGCAGGAAGCCTTAAATGCAGCCACACGTGCAGATCTGTGATTTGCAGATCACCAGGTGCAGGTCTGAAGGCACTCTGGGACACCCTTTGAAAAAATTGCCTTGCATGAGCTTCTCCGCACTATTATTTATTTTGTCATTTCTTTGTTTAAATGAGCAAGGGCAGGGGTCCTTGCCCACGAGGCATTAATTGTGCATTTGTTATTCCCCGCTCCTGGTTGTTTATGGGTTCTTAAATGAAGTTGTGACCTTCCAGCTTTGTTTTTGTGTCTAAACAGCATGCTCTGTGATTTTTTTTAGAGTTGGGATCATGTGGCATTTAACTATAAATGCGAAAGAAGAGCAATTTCCTCTTGCATATTTGCACTATTCTGCTGCTCCATAGGGCCACCTAGAGGTGACACGTGGGAATACAGGAAAAGAAAAGCTCCTTGTCTCTCAGTTCTGTGGCAAAATCAAAAGCAGATGCAGCACATTAACAGCCTCGTGTGGAAAAGCCAACAGAGAAGCATTCCCATGGGACCCTGCTCAGGAAGCACCAAGTTATATAATGTTGGACCTTAAGTGGAATAGATAATTATATGCTGGCTGTTTTAATAATGCTTTGGATATGCCTTCTGCAACAGAGCTGATTTCTCTCTGGCGCTGAGGGGGTTTTAAACTGACTCGCGGCTGTTGGGTGTTTCCCCCACCATTCACTCCAACCTCAGCAAATTTGTGGGCTGTTCTGTTATAATGTTAAGTGCCAATAAGACCCCATTTGCAGCTGTGGAGTTGCTGTTCTTTCTTCAGTGCAGACGCTACTTGGAGAGCGTGAAGCATTTCTCGTTGTTGCAGACTTGGAACGACAGCTTTCCCTGTCCTCCGTCCTCTCCCTCCTGCTCCTCACCCAGCTGCCTTCTCATTTCATGAGTGCCTGCTGAACGAGGAAGAGCCACAGAGCTCTCCTTGCGGTTTCAGAGATTTTCTTCCATCCTTGAGCCACAGAAAAACTATTGCCAGTAAGTCCTAAATCTGGGTCAACCCATTCTGGGCACTGAATGTTCTCAGAAGTGGGGAAGGCGGGTGATGCGCAGGCTGAGCCTTGAGGGAGCTGTCCATGGTCCTGAACTGCAGCACCGCTGAGCACCACGGGGGGGCTGCTGTGAAGCTCGAAAGAAAAGCAGCAGGGGATGATGAACCCCAGTGCCCAGCTGCCACCAGCCTCCACTGGAAGCTCACAAGCTGAGCTTCCTTGGGTGGCGAGTCGGAGGCCGGGATATGGATGTTCAGTGCCTGGTTTCTCCATCAGCAGTGTGCTAAGTAAATACACTGCTAGGAGAACAAATGTAGTAGCATAAATTGTTCCTGGAATTTCCCAAAGAAAATTGAATGGGGTTCTTGCATGCCTGTGTGAGAGAAAGGGGGGAGGGGGGAGGGGAGGAATAGATCTGTGGATGGTGATCCAGAGGGCGGGAAAGTGCAGCGTGGAGATGCACAGTATGGCAGGAAAGAGCTACGGAGGTCTGAGTTGGGTTGCAACAGGTGGGGGAGAAAAAGGGCCTCCCCCGGTGAAGCAGGTTTCTGCCGGAGCAGAACACTGTGCCTTCAAAGGAGCTGCTTGGTGCGTTGGGCTCAGAGCCCACTTCTGCCTGGCCCGCCGTCCTCTGGGCAGTCTCCTGGCACCTCCCACGGCAGCCATCTTGTGCTGGTGCCCAGGACAGCCTCCGAAATGGCCCCGTGTGCCCACGGACTCCCAAGGATTGCCTGTCCCTGCCAGAGCCACAATTACATGTGGGCCTGAACCCACCTTGCCCCAGAGATCCCTGTGTGAACAGGGCCATGCATGGGTCCCGGCCTGTCATGGCCTGGGCCGAGTTCGGCCCAGCGTGAGATTGCTCAGAGTTTCTACCGGCCCTGCCAAGTCCCCCCTGCAGGCATGGGACTCGCTAGCCATGGATTCGGAGGCCTTCTTGCACGGCTTCCTGGGCAAGTCTGAATCTGTGCTCCTGCTTTTCCTGCGGGCCAGGACTCGGGGCCACACAACCGCACCAGCTGCTCTGCTGCAGCAATTGTCTCTCACACCTGAAGTGCGATCACCGGTTTTCCACCAGGGTGCATTTAGCTCTCTGCTGTGCGACACGGCTGGCTCCCCCTTTGCCGTCGGGGCTGGTGGAAGTTTGTCTGCCGGATCTTTGCAGGGGGTTCCTGGGAGCATCGTGGCACTGGCCCCAAGTGCACGGGGGGCGGACAAGCGAACCTCCCTCACCTTGCTTGCTTAAGCGCTTCACTTACAACTGGATATTCGCTCTTTTCGGGGCAGGCAGGCACTGGATCCTGGCCAACATTTTCCATTCTGGAAAACAGCAGGTGGGCGGGGGACGGGGATGGGGACGGGAGAAGAGGCTGCAGCCCACAAGGAAGACTCATGAGAACTGATGAAGGCAGGAAACCAAGCACCCCATGCTGGGCCCCCAGTAACCTCGGGAAGGGCAGTGGCTCAGCGGCTGAGCCCCGTTTTGCCTGAAGACGGTCCCAGGTTCAGTCCCCAGGAGCATCTCTGGGTTGGGACAGGAACACTTCTGCTGAAGCCGTGGAAGGCTGTTGCTGCCAGTCTGTGTTGACAGTATTGGGCTAGATGGGCCAAGGATGCGACTCGGGATAAAGTAGCTTTCGGTGCCTCTCTATAGGGTTGGGCACCACTCAGTTATGGCATCCAGAGGCTGCTGGGACAGGGGGTTGGTGTGCACCCTGAAGAGGGAAACGATGCCAATTTGGGGATGCTGGATCCCTAGTGAGTCCAGCTTCCAGCCAACTTTAACACCAAGAAAGTGCACTCCCTTTCGATGCACATTTTATTTAATTATTTCCATTTCTATGCTGCCCTGACTTGATGGTTCCCTGAGCAGATAACAATACTAGAGCATAAAAAACATACATAAATTACAATAAAGCAGTTAGTAATCAGATAAAACAATAGAATAATAGATAGCACCTCAAATGAAATAGATTCCTGCGCACAAGCAAACAAAACCGACAAATTAACCAAAATTAAGATAGGAAATCCATAACTAAATTAAAATAGTAAATAAAATTATAGTAAATCAACCAAAAACTTGTTTACATAAAATATATTTATTATTACTTTATTGATTAAAATGGAATAAAATAAAAGTATTCCAGTTTGGGGAATGCAGTGATGAAATGTGGATGCAGGATATAACTAAGCAAAATAAACTCTGCCCTCCCCTTCTCTGTGGCCTCGCTGGTTCCCCAAATAGGGCAGGGGATGTTCTCCGAGCCCCCACTCCAGCAGGTGGAGAGTGGGGAAATCTCCGTGTTCATATTCCTAAATCACAGCCTGAAGCTTGTCCTTTCCCAACTGCTGTTGCTGGTTGTTGAGCTAATTAAACTATTAAATTATGCCAGCCAATAAACATTTGGAATATTTGAGCACAGAAAACTCATGAATACTAACAAATAAAAATAAAAATCCCTGAGCAACATGATTGATTATCTGAAACAAAACATTCTACATATTGGAAGAAATGTTGCAGGAGGGGAAAAATGGCTTTCATCAAGTTTTAAGGGAACAGTTGTAGAGCAGGGGGAGGGGATGTAATTAATTACACCCTGAAACATTTTACTGATTGAATCCGTGACCCCAACCATTGTAAGGTCAGCCCATGATAGATTAGCGCAGCCTAGAATATCACGGATGGGTTTGGTGCTGGCAAGCTCATTATAAAAGATGTCAGGGCATGTAAATCATTAGAAACAAATACAGACATCCATCAGAGACAGGCAGATAACGATTACAGGCAGCAGAGTGGAGCTGGATTATTATGCAAAATTTATTTTCAACTATTAAAATGTGAAGAGATGACTCAAAATTGTCCTTTAAACAAATGCAGCCTACAAGTACCCTGGCAAGAAGGGCTTGCGATATAAATGTTTTGCATCTTCAATGGAAGGGAAGGGAGGAGGAGACCCGGATGAACTGACAGGCAGCAGCCACCCCAACACGCTTCTCTGAATATTTTCCCACATTCAAGAGCGCTTTCCTCCCTAATGGTGGCCACAGTACGAGAAGAAGCAATATAGAAAAACAATTGCCAGGCGTAGACCATTTGCTACAGATCTGAGCGGCTCAGGAGAGCAGAAGCGATGCCTGCATTCGGCGAGTCCCTGCTTTGGAAAGCGGCACTCCAAGGGCTCTGGGCAAAGAAGCTCGGGAAAAGCGACAGCGGGGCAGAGGGGACGATCCGGCGTCACGAAGACAACTCGGGAGGGGCGCGATTGCAGTGCACGCTTACCCAAGCCCCCCTTTGGCGGCAGGGGCTTTGCCAAGGCCAGGGTCTGCACGGAGGCGCCATGGCCCCAGGGAGGCCTTCCGCTGGCCGAGGCAACGAGCCCACGGCACTGGGAGCCGTGTCCTTGCGGCCAGGGCGGTTGCGGTTTGCTGACTATACAGGGGCATAGAAATACTTCTAACAGATAAATAGGTTCGCCCACAAGCCAGACCTGCCCAACGTGAGCACAGACCCGCTGAGTGCCTGCCTCCAGCTTTTTGTTCCTTAGTTGCACGGAACAGTTGTAAATGTCGGTGCACGCCCAATTTGGACCCACGGCAGAAGGCATCTCGTATCTCAGGTGCAGCTGATTAGAAAAGTGTCTTTCTTCCCTTGGAATGACGTGGAATCTGCCATGTTCATGAAAATGATATGCAAATAATTATAATTAAATGTGACGCAATGGAATAGTGATATAGCCCACCAATCTTTCTCTGAAGTATACTTTGCAAGACACTGTTTGATTAGCAACAGGATTTCAAAGGAGTTTTGCTAGGATTTATTTTTTTAAGCCTGGAAGGATTCCAGAAGAGCATTCAAATTTATCACTGAACCACAGCCAGTCCGTATTCCCCAAGTATCACGCTGTCGAGGAATGCCTTGGCCAGTATTAAAACTGGAGGTACCTGGAGTCATGAATACATTTCTGCCCATCCATTCCTTTCACGAGCCAACAAAATAGCTGACCTCATCTCCACAACCAGGTGCCCTCAGGGAGGCTGGACTACAACTCCCATCAGCCCCAACCAGCACAGTCACCAGATAAAACACAGCACTACAACAGCAAAATTGTCAGTCAGAACGGTACAGTCACGAGAAATCGGGCTGGAAATCACGGTTTAAAAACTCAGCTGAACAATGTGGCCTTAACTAGCCATCTCAAAAATGTTTGGAGAAAAGCTCACCTTACCTTTCTGGAGAGGGAACTCCAGAACCAGGAGGCTCCCCAGGCCGCTGCTCACCAGGTTGGCCTCATCAAAGCAGCCAGTGCAAGCAACCCCACCAAGCAAGTAGCCCTGGCAAACAGCACAGCTTCGGCCCGGCACCCGCAGACCGCGCTCCCCATCCCAGATCGTCTTGGTGGGACTGGCTGCCCGGGATATTTCCGTGCTGCTGCAATTCCTGCTCGTGGCAGTTTGCAAGGCCTTGCCTGGCACTTTCATCCACCAGGGCTTCTCCTGTGTTTCCCAACCCATTTCTTGGATTCTTTTATAGTGAAGACGATGCAGTGTCTCCCTGGAGGACACCATGAATCGCCACAGACTCTGAGCACGCTTCTGCAATTCCAGGCTCTGCCATGGCTCCACCTCGTGTTATGTTCTGGATTGCAGAGAAAGACAGAAGGAAAACCCTCAGAAAAAGGAGGTGCTCTTCCTGCAGCAAAGAAAATGGAAGATACAGTCTTGGTAAAGGTCCGAGTTAGATGCCTCAGCTGTTAAGTGTGCTCAGCCGTAGCAAGCCCTTTGCAGCAAGGGCGGCTCTTCCTCTTTGTAGGGGGCAATGCACGCAGGGCCCCGGCGAGAGGACTCCGTCTCAGGCGAGACACCCTTCACAGCCACAGGATCCCCTCTGGATGTTTTCAGGGCTCCCCCTCCTCTTGCCCCTTTCGCTGAATGTTGCTTTGCTGAGCATCTCCCTCCCACCAGAGTTTATGGTGGCGATGTCCCCCTGCCTGGCGTCACCTACTCTTCCTTTATGTTACGATCGCCTCCCTGCTTCCATCCGGGAGATTTATACTGGTATGCGTTTCCTTCCCATGGGCTCATGTCATCAGACTCCAGGGCGATCATTCTGGGGGCCGGAGCTGACGGGAGGATCAGGAGACTGGATGGTGCCCCTCTGCTCATGTTCCATCCAATGTCTTGGCCAGGGAAGTGGGGCTCGGAAGGCCGGACCGAGAAGGCCGTTTAAGCGCCTGCTTCTGCTCCCTGAATACTTCTTGGCAGCCGGGTTACCTGGCCAACTGCAGTGCTGAGCCGGGTGAGGCGCCCTTCCTGGAGCTGTGAAGCGGTATAACACTTTGAAACTCTGGGTTGTATTTTTGCCATCTGAGTAAGGGCACCACATGAGTTTTGTTTTTCTGCCTCAAACACCAAAACTGTCACATGCTACCTACAACTAACCTTTGTGCCAGAAATATTGTGGGCTGTCTCTGACTTAAACCCTCGCGTGATCTCAGCTTGGCCGCGCACGTCTGCTGGAGCGGTTTCCATTTCCTGCAGGTTCTGCCAGAGGCATAAGCTTTTTCCTGCTGACAGAGCATCTGCCTGGGTACAGATGGTCTCTGCTTCACTCTCCAGGATCTCTAGCTATGCCTGGGAAAACCCCGGAGGCAGGCTGCCAGTCTGTGCTGGATGGGCCAAGGGCGTGGCTTGGTTTGGAGCAGCTCCCCCGGTTCTTATGGACTCTGAAGGGTGGATAGCACTGGTCGCACTTCGCCTCCCCATCGCTGAGTGTTCCTAGCCAGGTTTGCTGGATTCCACATTAGCCAGAGTGGCCTGGAAAGTCAGCATTACGCAGAGTAAAGCAAGCGGGCGGCGCAGTGCCGTTCACCCTGAGCCGTGAGGGGCCCCGCTGCCGCATCAGTCTGGGTCACGTGCCCCCTCCTGGCTCATCAGGTCAGTTGAAGGTGCTGCATTTTGAACACTGTCACAGAGGTGGGGACTTGCCATGCCGAAGTGTCTCTGGTCGCTTTGCTGCGGGAATGCAGGGGGGCGACATTTCACCTCCTTCCAGCCTTGTCCTCCTGGGACTGGCACCAGCTGCTACACCAGGAGTGCTTCAGCCTGCACGGCAGGCTCGTGGGACTCCTGGGTCAAGGTGATGTTCCCAGGAACACCGGCTTCTGCTGAAATGGATAAATGGAGCACTCTTGTAGTTGTGCAGAGAGCTTATTTTTCAGGCTGATTCTCCTGGGGGATCAAATGTACACCTTCCAAATGATGGTTGTGTTTGAGCCAAGATTATAGCAAGGGCCTCTGTTTGTGAATTGCTGGGAACTACCCAGGCAACTTTGGCTGCTGGGTGGTATGCAAAGGAACGATAACGACGGTGGTGATGGGACAAAATAAATAGGTACATAAGTGAGGCAAGTCCTTGTAGAATCAGTCCGAAGGTTTGTCTCTTTCAACATTGGGATTCACCAGTGGCCGACCAATTGAGAACCCCACAAGCAAACTGGGAACGCAGCTCCCTTCTCTTGCTATCTGCCCATGCATCTGGTACTTAGAGGTATACTGCCTTTAACCATGGAGGTTCTATTTGCCTATCCAGGCTAAAAAATAACCATTTGTAGACCTATCCTCTAGGTCAGTTTTTCTGGAATTGGCTCCCTCCAGAAATTCTGGACTGTAACTTCCAGCCACCCATCCCACAACCAGCCACTGGAAAACATTTTTAATTTTCAATCATACCACTAAGTATGATAAAAATGTGTGTAACTTGGGGTTTGCCTTCACAACAGAGTGGCAAAAATAGCTACTGAAAGAAAAAAATGGCAGAAAACTTATTTCCCTCCAGGCTGTGAGTGAGATCTTATTTAGATCTGACATGGGGGTGGGGGGGAATGGAAAGCAGCTGATTTATTGCTAAGGTAGACATGTGTTTATTTCACAGAGTAAATGGGAAGGCAGTGCAAGCAAGCAAGCAAACACACACACCTCAAACCAGTCCCAGAAGAACCAGAGGTACTAAATTGCTATCCTGAAATCCAGCCAGTTTCCTGGACCTGAACTCAAAGCGAAGCAGGTTGCATCGAAGCTGGTCTTCCCCAGCCCGGATTCCTCCAGATGTGCTGGACTGGATTCTGGAAGGCTTCTGGGGGCTGTGGCTGCAGTCCCGCTGCAAGCCTGGAGGGTTCAAGCATGGGGAAGGGTGAACTAAGGCCATACTAACAAGCCAGACTAGCTCATGGGCCCAGTCTTTGCTTTTCATGCTTAACCGAGGTCCCACCCACACTTTGAGTTGTGCCAGGAAACCAGCGGGCAAGGAGTACAACCAGTTCTGCCCCCAGACTCCCATTCGGAACATCGGCAGCTTCCCTGGTCATGGGTGGAAAGGAGAAAGCGAGCTGGGTGTCACCCTCGTTTCAGGAGCAACGCACCCCAAATGGCAGACGGTCTCTCCCACCCATTCCACGTAGATGATAAAGAACATGGGAACACGTTCAAACCGAGGAACACCATGAGACGACTGCCAAGAGGTCTGAACAAGCCTTCCAAGCGTCATCTTCCAAAACGAGTCCTCGATGAAGGATTGCAACTAGCCCAAAATGGGACCTTCCAAGCACTTCCTTCTCTAGAAGGATACCAGGGCTGAGGCTACCAATGCCCGCTGGAAGGTCTAAAGGGACCTGCAGGGACTTCTGCCGAACTCCTAGTGCAAATAATCTATCAAGCCATGCAAATTTTCCTCAGGCTGAAACCCAGGCCAGATTGGGATAGATGTAACACTTAAAAATAAACCAAACATGCCAAACTAGGACATTGCGGCCTTCCCTCCCCTCCCCTCTCCTCCCTCCTCCTTACAGAAATCATTCATTTCAACTTAAATAAAAATACATTTGATTAGAAGCATCACAAATTCTGACCTATCACAAATCCTTAGTCTAACTTCAAGTAGGGGATTAAAAAAAACAGGGATGGGGGCCAGATCTAACTCACACAGGGTCTCCAAAATGCCACGACCTTTCCGCTGGCTGCAGCCCTGTAGTGATGACTGGCTGGTGTTTTTCTGGTTCTCGTGCAGTCCTCTTACCTAAAACGCCTAAAAGCTTTGCCACTGGCAGGAAGGGAGTGAGGCCCAAACAGGCGGGGACTTGGGGCACTGCCTGTTTTGCCTCCCCCAGAACGCAGCCGCGCGAGCGTCTCTGAAACAGAAGTTGGCCCGATTGGCAACGGGTTCCTAACTCGGAAGCTGAAGCTCAGGTCCTCCAACACTGCGCCTTGGACTCAGCCCTGTGTGTGTGGAGTTGCACACACACAGGGCTTCTGTCTAAACACAGATAGTTTGGCACCCTTAACCGCAGGAAAGGGTACCTGGAACGAGGTTGCTGTGCCAGATTGCCTACATATGCAGCCCAGAGGCACCCGGTTTATTCTTTGACTTGAACTTCCGTTTGGACAGCGGCCACCGCTCCCTATCTCCCACCGCGATCTGACAGTAAACCCATAAACTGAGGTGGTGATTCTAATCTGCTGCTGCAGTCAGGCTTAAATCTTTACCTTCTCTCAGCAAGGCCAAGCGCTGAGTGTGCAGAGACGTTATATTAGATTATTAAATCAATGACACTTGGGTTATTAGTCACACTTGTCCGCATTACCTGACACTGTAATGATATTCTATTTTTACTCTCCTCCTGATAATGTCCCAGAGGCCCTGGAATTATGACCAGAAAATTAATTTCTTTGCATTTGAACAAGAAATAGAATCTGAGAGAATCATCCCACACTGAGGTTATAAATCCTTGTGGAATTGTTTAGGAAAGCATAGAGTCTCTGAGCAAGGAAGAGCGGAAGAGTATGTTCTGCTTGCATCATGCGCTCCCCTGTGAGAACCCCACGTCTCCATTCTGGGGCACTGGGCAAACCCCATCTGCGGATGGGCAAAAGTACTAGTAATTAGGCCAAACTATTTTTAGCTGTTGGCTCCCCAGGTACGAAGCTCCTCGCAACAACTGGAATGTGCATTTTTTTAAAGAGTCAGAAGGAAGCATTTTTGAACTGCACAACAGGAGAACACGGGTTGACAAAAAGGCATCCTGCATCTGAACAGCCTCCTCACAAAATGTAACTGAAAGAGAGTGTTGCATAGTGGTTAGAGCAGATGATCCTTTATGAAATTCTGAGAGTGGAATGGGTGGTGACTGCCCATCCATAACACGGCTGCCGTGACAGCGTCCCTGGATTTGAGTCTGAGCCCCAGAAGTGCCCCAAACCAGGTTCAGCACCATGGAGGGCACCTTAAAAGCTCAGACTGCAACCCGGAGTGGATAAACGACCCACCAACACCGAGTCACCAACTTCCACCTTATGGTGGGTGTTACTGGTCAGGAAGGCTCATCTCCCAGAAGACAAAGGGGCGAGATGAAAAGAAAAGCAACCTCCCCCAGCATCTGTTTTTACCCAGGCCCGCGAGAGCACTTCAGAGGGAGAGAACGAGGACTGGAAGAGGCACGAGGCAGCCCAGATCCCGGCCTTGCTACCGCCCCGCTTCCTTCCTCCTCGAGGTCGCTTTTCAGCCTGGGAGGCCAGCGGGGCAGTCCCTCTCGGGCCAGCTGCAGGACCGTCATGTCGCCATCCGCTGCCGAGGGGCATTTGCCAGCTGGGCAGCAAACCAGTCTCAGGAATGGGTCTTCCATGCTTTCCGTGCCTCCGCTGAAATGCATCTGGCGGCAGCAGCTGCAGGGTCCGAAGAGCCTCCCCTCACATCCCCTCGCTGACCTTAGGCAAGCCACTCATTCTCAGCCTCACAGACCACAATGTAGAGAATATGGGTTGTTGTAAGGATTACACAAGGTACAACTGTTTGGGGAGTTGGAAGGCTTTCCACAGTTTGGAAACACTGCCCTGTGAGGAGAGGCTGAGAGAAGCGGGTATGTTCAGCCCTGAGAAGAGAAGGCTGAGTGGGAACGTGCCATCATTTCTGGCAGCCCTCCTTGAAGGAGATTAAGAGGGAAAGTACCCGGAGGAGGGCCTTCTCTGCACTGGCTCCCCAGTTGGGGAATAAACTCCCCAGAGAGGTTCGCCTGGCGCCGACATTACATTCTTTTCGGCATCATGCAAAACCCTATTAATTTTCCCACTATTTTAATGTTTAATTGACTTTAACTGGGGTTTTAGTATATCAATTGTTAGATGCTGTGGCATTGTTTTATTCTACTCACTTTTTGTACGCCGTCCTGCGACGTTTGGAGTGGATGGGTTAGAAAAGTTGTAAATAAATAAATAATCATTTTATAAATATTTCTAATGTATATATTTTAATTGTTATTGTTTTAATTTATTGTGTATTTTATTATGTTGTGAGCCGCCCCGAGGCTACGGCAAGGGGCGGCATAGAAATGTTTTAATAAATAAATAAATAAATAAATAAATTTTGACAACCAAAAAGACAGACATTTTTTTAAAAAAATATTTTACTATCTGATACCACAAAGCTTTATTGGTATTTTATCTGTATTTTAATTGATGTTGTTTTATGGATTTTAGGGGTTGTGATGTTTTCAGTTGCATAAAGGATAGGCTGTACATGCACATGGTGGGCATGTCAAGAGTGGAGCCAGCTGGAGCCGGGGGTCAGACTAGATGGCCCGGGAGACCCCTTCTGACTCACTTTCTTTCTATGTTTCTGTAATTAGTTTTTATAATGGGTTTTAATTTGATTGTGCACCACCTATATTCTGGGCAAAACCCCCAGAATATTATTCTAATAGTTGTTAATATGGTGCTAGATCAAGATTAAGCCCTGAGAAACTGTAAAGGCAGGATACAAAAATAAATAAATAAATCTGAATAAATAAATAAATAACTCTTAATGCAAATATTATGCATACTAAATGTCAACATCAAACCAGGCACCCCCATTTTGGCCCACAGAACGTGGGCGGCCATGCCAGGATCCGATGCTCTTCCCCTCTTCTCCCACTGGAAGTGTGGGAAGAAAAGCTGGGGTCGTTTTCTACAGCAAAGGGGGATTTCTCCCCCATCTTTCCTGCTTGGTGCTTTGAGTAAGCAGCCTGACTTTTATCAATTGCCTGCCAGCAGTCCTGTGATTAGCTATTG
Organism: Varanus komodoensis; assembly: GCF_004798865.1. NCBI lineage: Eukaryota > Metazoa > Chordata > Lepidosauria > Squamata > Varanidae > Varanus > Varanus komodoensis. The sequence continues at coordinate 2,497,448 of NW_025336401.1, forward strand.
TGGGAGCCTAATTTGTTTCAAATGTAGGTTTTTAACAGGTATGATTTGTTTCGCTGTGTTTGTAATTAATTTTGAAGTGTGTATTTCAGGGAGAGGGCAAGTGCAGCGAATACGGACGTAATTTTGATTCCTGAAGTAGCAGAAACCAGCAGCAGGGCCCGGAGCACTCAAGGAGAGGTTCTTGAGTGGAAAATTCCCTCTTCAGAGCGCGATGTGATCATGCAGGCAGGCATGAGAGGGGGCGGGAGAGGCCGCCGAACGAGAGCTGCGTGGGACCAGCAGCTCCACTGAGTTAAGCTAGTGCTGGGATTATAACAGGATGAATAGCAGAGCCTTATTATTAAAGGACAGCCTGGAAGGGATTCTCTGAGTGATGGAAGCCATACTAACACGCACCTTTCTCCAACTCTCTGCCGGAGGGCAGCCCATGGTTCTTCGTTAAACCTTTGCGGGGCACAGCCACACACTCGGCTTGTAGAATTATCACGGCTCAGGAGCCAAAGCCCCCAGAAATGGAGGTCTCTGCTGTCAGCATCCGAGGAGGTGTCTGAACCAGGCTGTTCGTCTGCACGGGGTCTGCATGCTCTTCGCCAGACCCCCAATGTGGAGCACTCCTTGGGTTCCCCCCGGGAAGCATTTGCCAACCAACCTTCCAGGAGATGTCAGAGATGGTGGCTGGGTCTTCCACAGCCCGATGCCGCCCCGAGGGGGTGCTTCCGGAAGGACTCTCCTGGCCTGGCTATGCAGGCTGGGGCTCCCCACATGGTCTGGGTGGTGGGGCTCGCCGTGGAGCTGAAATCCACCCTGGCACACTGGCCATGGCCCAGGATCTCCTCTGTCCTGGGCCCCGCAGAAGCCGTGCTGCCTGCTGAAGGAGGGCAGGCTTAGGACCAGGTGAGCTGTGCCCAGAAACGGGTCCCGTCTGTCCACAAGGCCCTTCCTCACCTCCAGGGGTGGAGGGTCAGCTGAGCTGACCTGACGTGCAGCCACACACATGCGCCAGTCTCTGTGCCGTTTGGATCAAGCGCCAGCCTCTGGCACCGCCACCACATGGACGACTCCCGGCATTCGAAAGAGTTCGCGGCCTGCGTTCATTTTGGTCCTTGCAGCAGCCCAGACCCTTCCACACCCACCACAATTTCCTTGAGGGCTGGTCTCCTGACTTGGCACCCCCACAATTCCCAACGCTACGGACAACGAGAGATCTATGCAAAGCTGGGCTGGAGGTTGTGAAAGTCTGGCCCCAGCTCCTTTCACCTTGAGTCGCCTCCAACACGGGGTCCCCGGAGCTTTCCCGGAAAGAAACCTGCCCCTCAGGCAGGAAGAGCTTTGGTGCGCTGCGTCAGAGCATCCTATCCCCCAAGAAGCAAGGGGACTGTTGGCTGGGAAAGGGGCAGGCGTGGTTGGGCACCTCCCAAAGGACCACAGCCCAGAAGGGGGCCACTGGCTGGAGTCGCCTGCTTCCCCAAATGCCTGCGGAAGCCCCCGGCTTGGCACTGGCCTGGCACATTCGTGGCAGAGCAGGGATGCAGCGGAGGGACTTCCTGACCTGGCCATGGGCTAGTACGGTGCACCCTGAGGAAGGGGTCTGTCCCATCCATTGCCCTGATGGAGGGCTGCCCCACAGCTGGACCGTCACCTCTGCCCCGTGTCCTTCTAATCGTTCCGGGCTTCTAGTTCTATCGACTGCAGAATGACCTGTTGGTCAGGGAAGCCAAACCCTCCTGAATTCAGGCATATGGACACCTTTAAATGCTTTGATGCATGTTAAAAGCTAAATAACCCTGAGCTGAACTTTGCTTCAGTTTCCGCAGTGTTCACACCACATTTCAGATGTCTGTGGTTTGTGTCCATGGAGCTATGCTGTTGCTGGATGGATAGCTGGACAGACGGACACACCCCCATCCTTCTTAATTATCACAGGCCGCAACCATCATTAGACCTGTAAATCTCATTACGCTGTGTCAGCTCCCCTGAGGAAATAAGCTGAAAAGCCACATATTGAATCATTATCATTGTTCCTGTTACCGTTTTGCCTTGTGAAAGCTCACAAGTAGGGCTCAACCGACCACAAGCCGTCTCTTCTGCTGCCTGCTTCCCACGCAGAAGCGTCCTCATGCAAGGAAGTTCCAGGCATCCCATCACAGCCAGGACTGCCCAAGTGCAGACTGGCAGCAAGACCCAACAGTGGTGCAGGTCTTGCTTCTCGTGCCTCCTCTAAGTTTTTCAACAACAACACAAGCATTTGGCTTAATTACTGAGCCCTTGGTTATTGTACACACAAAAATTACTAGGGACCATTAAGAAGAAATTGTCCTTAACTGTTAAATTAAACGGGGATTCATCAACTGCATTGATTTCCTTGTGTCTCCTGAGAACCTTGGCAATTAGCATTAGAATCACTGCTTTGCTCTTGTGATCTGGATTTTAATTACACTAAAGTCACTTATTTCAAAAACAATAATCTTTCCATCTTGGTTTAAGGCCATGTCAGCACGGAGGTTGCTTTTGCAATCATTCCCGGCAGTCACTGAGTGATGTTCGCAGTTAAACCGTGGAGTTCCCAATCACAAGCTCTGGTGTTGTTGTGCAAACTGGATGCCTTCAGAAGGGGTTGGACAAATCCGTGGAAGAGAAAGATTCCAGGAGCCAAGAGCAGGGTTCACTCCAGGGTTTAGAGCTCATGGGCAGCAACCCGCTGGCTCCACAGCTCTTGAGTTCCAGGGTCCCCTTCTCAGGAGGTCCACCTCCCACCACCGTGGTCACCGCTTGCTGTTGCTCTTCTCTTCCAACTCCAAGGTGCTCTTTGTCAGTGGGTCCCTTCTGAGTGATGGGCCTTCAGGAGCCCTTGAGGCCAGCATGCACTTCCAGTCATGGCACCCATGTTCCCCAGCTGCTGAGGAGCAGGGGCAGGTGGGTGAGGTTGTTCTCATGTCCTGCTGGTGCGGAGGCCCGGGCAGAAGGCCCCTGGCTCTGATGAGGCCGGGCTCTGCCTGCGCTCTTGCACATTTGCTCCCCCAAAGCACAACCAAAAGGCAACTTCACAGCAGAGAAGCTGCAGTGGCCAGGCAAACACATGAGCGCCGCCCAGCAACCTCAGCAGAGGTGCCAGCAAACGCTTTCCTGCCACTCCAGAATGGGCAAAACCAGCCGGCCGCTCTTCTCCGAATGTCTGCAGCCCAGCTGCCACCCTCGCGGGGCACCTCCTGCTCCCCATGGCTTCCTCCTAGAAGCCCTCCTACCACACAGCACTGAAACTACGGAATTGCTGTCCTCAACATGCACTGAGGGTCCCCAAACTGTGGGCTTTAAAAGGGGGTGGTAAGGCAGCTTGTGATCACGCACAGAATCGTAAGAATAATGCTTTCCACATAAGAGAGCCAGTGTGGCGTAGTGGTTAAGAGCATGGGACTGGGACTCAGAGGATCCGGGTTCGAGTCCCCGCTCAGCCATGGAGCCAACTTGGTGACTTTAGGCCAGTCACAGACTCTCAGCCCAACCTACCTCACAGGGTTGTTGTTGTGGGGAGAAGATGGAGGAGGAGAATGATGTAAGCTGCCTTGAGCCCTTTGAATAACACAACCATACAAGAACGACATTAGCCCAACAGTTGTGCTTAAACACAGCGGAAGCCTGCTTCAGTAAAGCCGTCCTTGCTTGCTGTCGGAGTGAACCAAACCTCCACTGGCAGAAAGCCCCACAGCTAGGTAGTGGCCCCCAAGAAGGCCCTGTTTTGCAGGCCCGCGAAACATGCCTCTGCAGGTCTTGAGAGCAGATCGAGAGTGGGCACTCATACAGGAGGAGGTGAGCCTGTTCCCAAGCTACCTAGAGGTCTATGGGATGCAGCCACCACTTTGAATTCTGCCTGGAGTCAGAGCAGCTGTCGTAACTGGGAGTCACAGGCTCCCCACCGCTGCTCCATTCATCAGTCTGGCTGCAGCATTCTGGAGCAGCTGACTTTTCTGAACTGCTTTCAAAAGCAACCCCACGAAGGACGCATTAGAGCAGTCCGAACTCATAGCCGAATAGTACCTACATACCTAGGCGATTATCTTCCATTATACAGAATATCATGGGACCAAAGCCACATCGGCTAGGAAAAACTCTAATGCTTTCAGAGGCATTTGCAATGCTGAAATATTTATCACACGCAAAGATGCAGATCAGACTTTATCCTGTACAGGGACTACCTGGATAGAGTGGTTATAATCACCATTACCCGAACCCTTCCCCAGAACAGAACTCACAGCTTGACGCTGGTTCCCTTCCATCCCTGATTGATTCTGAACTGGCAGGATGTTCCCTTGCAGAGCAGAGCCTGTCTCTGCGGTGGACCGGGAAGCGATGGCTCCTTTGGGGCTGCACCAGGCACAGTCACACGAGCACAAAGGATTCTGCTATAGCCCTTTATCTTTTTGGCCTCTCTGCTTGCGTCCCTGGCGCGTGTGGTTAGATTCTGTGCATGGAATGGCGGGGGCTGACACCATATTAAGGGACGGGACGGATTCTGTTTCAGAAGGCACCTGGGGCATGCTAGAGGTGGGTGGAATGGAAAGCGAAGGGGGCAGGCAAAAATGGTGCATTTCTTCACTTAAAGCTGCTGCCGCCTCAGTAACCAAGTCTTTTCGAGCCAGGGAAAAATACTGCAAAAAAGCTGAGAAACTCGTAAAATGATTGGTGGGCAGAGGAAAGGGGTGTGGCCAGGCAATGGGGGTGTGGCCATTTGGGGAGCCCCAGAGGGCCTATTTTGGCCCGCCTACTCAGGGTTCAGCACCTCTGGTTTGAATGTTCTGTTTTGCCTGTTAAATGGACCAACTATCAATGTTGGTCCATTTAAATGGGCAAAGATGCCTGGAAGGGATCAGCTGGAAGCACGGCAAGTGAAGGGGCCCCATCCGCCTACCACTGATACTCGAATGCCTTCACTTTTGCCCCCGGTCCCCAGCATCACTTTCCTCTCTGCCCCGCCACATCCACGTCTTTAGCATGATGCCAAGCAGTTCATCAGTTCCTGGTCCTTAAAGCAATTTGCGTCCCTGCAATGCAAGTCCAGAAACAAAAGCATGGCATGTATCCAGTAGAAAGCCTTTCATTCCCATTTTACAGACAGGAAACTGAGACCAAGAGATGAAGACTGACGCCTTCTCTTTGGTTGCCCACAGAGCCTGGTGGGGAGCGTGCGAAACCAGCCCAGCCTCCGCCTTTTACAAACAAAAGTGTTTCCTTTCCGCACAAAATTTGCAAAGAAACCCTCTTGGGCTGATGGGCATTTCCAGCATGATGTTTGTGCTTCCAGATTAAGACATGAATTTGATGGGAACACAACCTTTAAAGCTTCCCCAATTAAGTGGGGGCGGGCACCCATGGCCCAGGGCTTCAATTTCTCTGGTCTCTCTGTATTATGCCAAACGTGGAATGCCCAAAGGCCATCCCCTCTGGAGCGAGGATTCTTCCAGATGGAATCCACAACTATTTTTTTCTGCTGAGAAAAAAGATAGAAGAAGTGGTGGGAAGTTTCCAGATAGAAGATGTTGGAGACCACCGCCCACCTCCAGTAAAACTGCTCAATAAAAATCTAATCTGAAAATACCCAGCGATCTGATAAGCACAAGGAGTGTGTCCATAGTGCAGAAGCTTAGACTTCCTTCTAGCCTGGCAAAGAGGATGGGTGTCCACATGTATGTGCTCTTGAACTTGCTACTGTTTGGGAATCAAGCATAATTTGCAAAGTGTTTTCAATCTGCCAAAGGAGGCCAAAAAAAGCTATAATTAGCTCCAATTAACACTGCTCTCCATTGCTGAATGATTTGATTCATCATGATGAGTGTTGAAAAGGTGCAGAAGAATATTCTCGCAAAACATCACACATTAAAATTGTGTGTGTGTGTGCGCGCACGTGTGCCATGCATGTATCTATTTTTTATATATATCTCTCTCTCTCACTGCCCAAATGGTACAAGGACTTTAGAGAAAATATTTACATCTCACAATATCTTATTTACACACAATAGAAGGTATTTCTACTGCCAACAGAAGCGGGTTTATATCTCAGCACAGATTCTGGGGGAGCAGAGAGCTCCCTAAGAGAATCTCCTTGGCAAATCTGCATTTTTAACAAAACGTCTATGCAGATGTGATAGGAAGTCTCAGGAAGATGACTCACCAACGTGTGCTTTGCCCCCCTCCCTGCTGTTTGTCCTCATGCAAGATCGACCCGTCGCCTCTTGCTCTGCACTTACTTTTGCTGGAACCGGAGAGTTGCCTCTGGTTGAAGGCTGCAGAACCACAGGTGGCTGGGCCTTGGCAGAAGCTGGCATCTGGAGAAATGCTGGAGACGGTGACCCACCTGCCCAGGAGCCCACACCCCAGCAAGGACCCACTGAAAAAAGCACCCTGGAGGTTCAGGCTTCTTCACTGGCGTAACCTGCCGTGTGTGTGTGTGTGTGTGTGTGTGTGTGTGTGTGTCTGGCCCAGACAATGGTGGTGCTGAAGACGGGGACCTCCTGCTCCCTGGCGCTGCACCTTGCAGGCAGGTGAGAGCCACGACAGTGGGGAGCTAGTGGCAAAGGTGAGGAGAACATGGACTCATTCGGGGAGGGGGACATGGAAGTTCCCTGGCCTGGCACCCTCCAGCCCTGGACCACCACCACGTCATCACACCAAGGCCATGAAGCTAGAACACCTGAATGTTGGCATGCGTGCTCAGGGGGTGCGCCCAGGACGGTTTCCCTTTGAAAGCACCTCTCTTATAGTTAATGAATTTAAATGCCTGCAGCACCGTCTTCAGTCACTAGACGACAGATGTCCTGAACCAGCTCACGGCTTGTTGTCAGCCGTTTGAGGCCGTCAGGGAGTGGTCCGAGAGAGAGAATTGTGCAAATCTCCCCTAATCCTGCTGCCAGGCAGCCCCCCTCACCCAGATGGGTGCAGGGTGCACCTTGGCAAGGATCATGCCTAGAGATCCTCGCAGAATTCACTGCAAGGATTCCAACCCACTCTGAGCCTGTGGAATGGGGTGAGCACTGAACGGACACCAGGACCATCTCATTTCAGGCCCCGGTGCATGATGCCAATGACCTTATTGCTCATATCCCCCTGGCCAGTCCTAACGGCAGCACTGGAAGCCGGATGGGGAACAGCATTTTTCTGAAATGATCTCGCAGGAATGGTTTTCGGGAGAATGCTTGAGTTGCGCTGCTGAATATCCTCCGAAATGGGAACTGGCTGAGCATAGCAAGACCAATGAGCTGGTCACATGGTCCCACGGAGAACACCGTTGGCCCCCCGGGAGGAGAATATATTTCGCAGAGCGATAATCAGAGCTCTCCACTGGATTTGACACTATGCGATATGTCACTTATTTGCTTTCACCCTGTTCACTGACACCGCTAATGACTCATGCAGGATTATGGGTAAGAAACCTTTGAGATGGGAGGTTGGGTCATAGACTGCATTATGCAACTGAATTTCATGGTATATTAGTAACAGTGATTGGCAATATCACATGATGGGAAATTGCGAACATCAGGAAGAAGCGGTGCCATTCCTCAGAGTCACACACCATTGTGTGCAGCCTGAAACCTACCTGTGGCCATTTCCCAGAGAGTAACTCTGCTACGGTTTTGTACAGTTGCCAGGCGGCCATAAATCTGATGAGAGACTTTGCCCACGTTGGCTCGGAATTATAGCGGTGGTAGTTTGACATATCTGGAAGCTGCAAGGGTGCGGAAAGATGGGCCGGAGCACATGCCCTCGGAAACATCGCTGCTCTTGGGACTTGTCCTCCAGTAGTACCACTCACCACGGTGGGGCTGGAGGAAGCACATGACCCAGGAAACTGTGGTGTGTCACCGCAGGGGGCGAAGGCCACCAGGGAGCGAAAGCATTGCCGAAGGAGGCACTCGTAGGGAGTGGCCCTGCAGCCTTGCCCATCCTCATGCCCCCCAGATGCGCTGGCCCACCGCCTCCCACCCCTTCGCCATGCTGCATCAGGACTGACGGGAGTGGAATGGTATCGGGGAAAGCAGATCTAGGGCAGTGCTTGTGAGGCACCCCTCCCTGAAGGTGCATCTGCCTCTGTTTGGGCCCGAGCCGACATTTCCCTTTTGTGAGGGGATGCTCCGCCACATGATGTCTGTCTGTCCTGACTGCTGGGGCCCCCTTTTCCCTTCTGCACCACCTCCTTCGGCAGGCTGGCAGGATTCCTGGATTTCCAGCTGGTTAGAAGTCCTGCCATGGGAAGGAGTGAGTAGGGAAGGCCATTCCCACCTGAGCAATGGATCCAGGGCAGAGCAGAGTCCTGCGCTTCTTAATCAAGTTCAGGAGGATTATTCTTGCACATATAAAGTCCTCCATCTCAGGTGGGCTGGTCCAGGGGTTTCCACTTCACTTGGACATGTTTGGAGCTTGAAGAGAAGCTCGGGGGGGGGGGAGGTCACAAAATGGCTGCTTTGCGGGGGAGGCACTTGCCCATTCCCAAAACGGGTGAGACCAGTAACACGGACTGCTGCTTCGCCAGAGTCCTAGGCTTTGTTCCCTATGCTGGTCAGCAAAACACCTAGGGCACCAAAGGGTCCTTCTTGATGTGGAAGGGACTCCCTTGAGATGGAGAGTTTTGCACCTCCCTTGGCTGCCATCTGGACTGTAGCAGAAGTATTTAGAGTATTAATGGGACCAGAGATCACAGGACACTGGTCTGAGTGCAGCCACGGGGCAATTCCTGGGCTTCCCTCCCCCTCCAGAGTGCTCCGGAATGCATGTTTGCCCCATCAACAGCTCCTGCAACTCGCAGGCCATCCTGATCCCTCTGAACTGAGGTCCAGTTAATATTCTGCATAATAATTACCAGGAGCTGACGGGAGACACTGTCTCCCATCGGCATTAAATTCAAGCCCTGACCTTTTCTAACATAATGACTAACTCAACCTTTACATAATAATACATGTGATATTTGGAGAACATCACGTTAAGGTGCCATTTTAACTAATTGGATAGAAATAGATTTACAGAAGCAAATGAATTCGCCAATCAGGCCCTACCTTCTTATCTACTTGATGTCATAATCATCTGCTCCTGCTCTCTTAAACTGTTGACTTTGCTGTAATCACAGCCTAACTGGGCTGCAAAAACCGGGCTTACGTGCAGGCCCTCCTGGGCAGAGATGTGATTATGCCGCAATTCTGCGGAGGGTTCTGCAACAGAAAAGAGGCAGGAGGGGATACTGGGAGAATTCTGCCTCTGGAGGAGCTCCATTTTCCTTTTGAAAGAATGACAAAGCAAATTCCTCATTCTTGTGTTTGCAAAGATACCCCTTGACCCTCCCTGTGGGGACCCAGAGCAGAATAAATCATAAAACTATCAGGATAAATTAGGCGGAATCAGATAATTCAAGTGGGATTGCTCAGTTGGCAGAATTTAAGCAGTGCTTGGAATTTTGCTTTTCGTGAGGCCGAAGACTGGTTTCCCTGGGCTCTGATTTTTTGAAGGGTAAAGCGCAGAGAGATTTTCCTGTGAAGCATGGGCAGGTTCTCCCGAAGCCCGGAAGGATGCCTCGGGGCCAGATGGCTGAGTCACAGAGCAAGGACAAGGTGCTGGAGGCCTGTGCCAAGACTCCCCCTTGCTCCCCGGGACCAGGAGGGGTGTGAGGGGCTGCGCTGGGGGGGCTTGGCCTTCAGACCTGGCCCTGTGCTCCGGGGGCTTCGGCCCCAAAGCCTTGCCCACAGCGTGTTCACGTCAAGGGCCGCCCTCTCCTCGACCGCGCCAAGGCTCCCCCTCCGTCCTCTGCGAAGCGCCACTCTCAGTCTCATTTCTGTCCGAGCGCGTGGCTTTCCCCGAGTGGCAGGCTGACAGCCATTTTATGGCCAAACGCAGCCCTGACACAAGCGACTGCCAAGCGCCACCGACTCCTAAATGCTAAAACAAGATCACAATTTGCTCTGGAGCGATAAAATGACCCAATGGAGGGAACTGCGCTGGGAAAAATAAATGTAAAATGCTGTTGTAGATGCGCAAATGATTATTTCATTATCTGGCCAATGTACAAGCGACAGATACAAATTGTTCCAATCATACAGTGATGAAAAAGTAATGAACAATGGATTCTTGAATGAGCACAGGAAGAAAATAATGAATTGCAGTTTAAATGAAATCAGGAGTCAATGGAGTGGATCACAGACTGTCCTTCAGACACAGGAATTCTGTTTTAACATTGTCATTTCTGGGAGAAAATGTCCCTTGAAGCAAAGGGGGTTTCGCTCAGTTGATGGAGGAACTGGCCAAGTGGAGGACGGGAGGAACAGGTAGGGAAGCCATCCCCAGCCTGGCACCTCCAAATACTCTGGACTGCAATTCCCATGCCTCCCAGCCAGCATGGCCAACAGATGCTACTGGACCTTTGGGTAAATTTTTAACCTCACTCCAGCAGGCTCCACCGTCTCCCTTCCTACCCAAGGAGTTGAGCTTCGATCTCAAGTTTTCAAGGGCAGATTTATATGGTGTTGAAATAATCGGAAGTATATCCCGGCCGCCTCGGCCAGTCCTTTCCTCACTCTCCCTGGTCCAGCGACCTCATTCTATTTCTTCAGCTAAGCAGTCATGTAATGTGTTTTAGACACCAGAGATTATGCTCCAGTTTTGGAAAAAGCAGTTTCCTGGCTCTTTAGCAGACTCTTCTGACCTTAGGTGAAAAATGCATGTCCCAAGCACAATCTAGGAGTGAGTGGAGGCAGAGCAAACTTGTAAAATTCGTCCCCTCCTACATATAGATCATGATTCCATACATACAGACTCACAAGTCAAGAAAGCAGATTGTGAATTTACATTTCCTACATTTCTGAAATGACATCATGGTCCAGACTGGCCTTTTCTGCCCAGGTTTGTTATTGTTTAACATAATAAACCAGCCTAGAGAAGTTCCCTGCAAACCCTTTGGACTGTTTTGTAACTTTTGGGTCAGTTCTAATTGAGGCACTATCCTGGGAACATTTTGATTATTCAGTTCCAATTGTTTGATGCCCTTCAGTTTTTCTAATTTTCTTTGCTTGGCCAGCAATCCTTTGCATGTTTAGATAGAATCAGCTCTTCTAATTTCTGGCATGTTCCAGCCAGCCATGTTGGCTTAGGATTGTGCTCTTAACCCCTCTAGTTTCTGGTCACCTGATCACTACATTCCTCAAAAAAAAACAAAAACAAAAAAACTAGAATGCATCCAAAATCACATGGTAAAAAGGGAAGACAAAGTCCCAGGATGAAAAACACGTTTCTGTCCTGTACCGTGTACAGATAAGCATGTAAATATTAAAATTCTATTCCTGGAGTAGCCCAGTCTGTTTCTCGCCTGTTCCATGTTTTTATTTATTAAATTTATTATTTATTAAAACATTTCTATGCCGCCCCTTGCCGAAGCCTCGGGGCGGCTCACAGCACAAAATAAAATACAATAAAATACAAAAATAGCAATATAAAATTAACAACATAAAATAAATAATAATATAAAAGAAGTCGCCCTGGCCAGATAAATAAGCAAATATTGTTAACAATTAAAATGACGTTTAAATAAAAAGGTCTTCACCTGGCGCCGAAAAACAAATAACGACGGCGCCAGGCGGACCTCTCTGGGGAGCGCATTCCATAGATTGGGCGCCACCGCAGAGAAAGCCCTCCTCCGAGTACCTACCCTCCTAATTTCTTTCACGGAGGGTTCCCGGAGAAGGGCCTCTCCCGCAGATCTCAAGGGGCGGCCGGGCATATATGGATGTAAGCGCTCCTTCAGGTAAGCAGGACCCAAGCCGTTTAGGGCTTTATAGGTCATCACCAACACCTTGAATTGGGCCCGGACCTCAATGGGAAGCCAGTGAAGCTGACGGAGGACTGGAGTCATGTGAACATAACGCCCCGTCCCCGTCAGCAGCCTGGCAGCTCTATTTTGAACCAACTGAAGTTTCTGGACCATCTTCAAAGGAAGCCCCACGTAAAGCGCGTTAAGAGAAGTCAAGGCGGGAAGTCACCAGCGCGTGTGTCACCGTCGCCAGGCAGTCGTACTCCAGGTAGGGGCACAGCTGATTAATCAGCCAAAGCTGGAGGAAAGCGCTCCTCGCTGCCGCTGTCACCTGAGCTTCCAATGAAAGCTCCTGAGCCTTTTCTGAGCCTTCTTCAGGGATGGCAGAGAAAGTGGTTGAGGATCAAGTTGTATCCCTTGGAGAAGTTGTGCAATGTGGTGCCGGAACACCGAAAGTTGCTTTGCCCTTGATCAGACCAGGGACCATCATGCCCAGTCAGCACAGATGGACAGCAGTGTCAGGCCAGGATTTTATTTATTTATTTATTTATTTATTTATTTATTTATTTATTAAAACATTTTTATGCCGCCCCATTCGCCGAAGCCTCGGGGCGGCTTACAACATAGATAAAACAATAAGTTAAAATATCCATATAAAATAATCTTAATTAAAACACACATTATAAAATAAAATAAGCCACCCTGGCCAGATAAAATTCAATTGTATTTAGCATTTAAAATGTTGCTTAAATAAAAAGGTCTTAGCCTGGCGCCGAAAAACAAATAACGACGGCGCCAGGCGGACCTCTCTGGGGAGCGCATTCCATAACTTAGGCGCCACCGCTGAGAAAGCCCTTTTCCGAGTAGCCACCCTCCTAATTTCTCTCACGGAGGGCTCCCGGAGAAGGGCCTCTCCCGCCGATCTCAGGGGGCGACTGGGCAAATATGGATGTAAGCGCTCCTTCAGGTAAGCAGGACCCAAGCCGTTTAGGGCTTTATAGGTCATTACCAACCCCGTGAATTGGGCCCGGACTTCAACGGGGAGCCAGTGAAGCTGACGGAGGACTGGAGTCATGTGAACATAACGCCCAGTCCCCGTCAGCAGCCTGGCAGCTCTATTCTGAACCAATTGAAGTATCTGGACCGTCTTCAAGGGTAGCCCCACGTAGAGCGCGTTACAGAAGTCAAGACAGGAAGTCACCAGCGCATGAGTCACTGTTGCAAGGCAGTCGTACTCCAGGTAGGGGCGCAGCTGATGAATCAGCCGAAGCTGGAGGAAAGCGCTCCTCGCCGCTGTTGTCACCTGAGCTTCAAGTGAAAGCTCCAGGTCGAGGAGCACTCCCAAGCTGCAGACCTTGTCCCTAGGAGGGAGTGCAACCCCGTTCAGGACAAGGTTCAGATCACCTTCTCCGAAGCCCGAACCGCCAACCAACAGGACCTCCGTCTT
>NW_025336401.1:2510770-2615675 GCF_004798865.1 Varanus komodoensis
ATTTCTATGCCGCCCCATTCGCCGAAGCCTCAGGGCGGCTCACAACATAAAATATAATACATAAAACAAATTAACAATATAAAATAAGTCGCCCTGGCCAGATAAAATAAGCAAATAATATTAACAATTAAAATGACGTTTAAATAAAAAGGTTGTCGCCTGGCGCCGAAAAACAAACAATGACGGCGCCAGGCGGACCTCTCTGGGGAGCGCATTCCATAGATTGGGCGCCACCGCAGAGAAAGCCCTCCTCCAAGTACCCACCCTCCTAATTTCTTTCATGGAGGGTTCCCGGAGGAGGGACTCTCCCGCAGATCTCAAGGGGCGGCCGGGCTTATATGGATGTAAGCGCTCCTTCAGGTAACCAGGACCCAAGCCATTTAGGGCTTTATAGGTCATCACCAACACCTTGAATTGGGCCCGGACTTCAATGGGAAACCAGTGAAGCTGACGGAGAACTGGAGTCATGTGAACATAACGCCCAGTCCCCGTCAGCAGCCTGGCAGCTCTATTCTGAACCAATTGAAGTATCTGGACCGTCTTCAATGGTAGCCCCAAGTAGAGCGCGTTGCAGAAATCAAGGCGGGAAGTCACCAGCGCGTGTGTCACTGTCACCAGGCAGTCATTCTCCAGATAGGGGTACAGCTGATGAATCAGCCGAAGCTGGAGGAAAGCGCTCCTCGCCACCACAGTCACCTGAGCTTCCAATGAAAGCTCTGGGTCGAGGAGCACTCCCAGGCTGCGAACCTTGTCCCTAAGAGGGAGTGTTGCACCATTCAGGACCAGGTCAAATCCACCCTCTCCAAAGCCCGATCCGCCAACCAACAGGACCCCCGTCTTGTTTGGATTGAGCTTCAGTTTATTGGCTCTCATCCAGCCCATTACCTCGGCCAGGCACTGGTTCAGCACAGCCACTGCCTCACCTGGATTGGTGGAGAACGAGAGGTAGAGCTGGGTATCATCAGCGTACTGACGACTCCGCAGCCCACACCTCCTGATGACCTCTCCCAGCGGTTTCATGTAGATATTGAACAGTAAAGGGGACAAAATGGAACCCTGCGGTACCCCATGGCAAAGCTGCCATGGCGCAGAGCCATAGTCCCCCAACACCACCTTCTGGAATCGGTCGTTGAGATAGGAGCGGAACCACCGCAAAGCGGTGCCTCCGACCCCCAATCCCGCCAGCCTATCCAGAAGGATACCATGGTCGATGGTATCGAAAGCCGCTGAGAGGTCCAAGAGAACCAACAGGGACGCACTCCCTCTGTCTCTCTCCCTGCACAGGTCATCGTACAGGGCGACCAAGGCAGATTCAGTACCGTACCCGGGTCTGAAGCCGGACTGAAATGGGTCCAGATAATCAGTTTCATCCAAGATTTCTGGAAAAAGTTTTCCCCGCCCCATTTGGAGATGCCGGGGACCTGTTGCCATGCCAAGCAGAATTTCTCCCACTAAGCGAGAGCCTGTACCTCTGTTGTCTTGTCTGTTTTTGGTTCTTGACCAAGATCTACGATGGAGAGAACAACACCCTCCATGCTGCCCACGGAAACCCCAAAGACGGGGGATTCTGGCTAGGAGGCTGGGCTAGGAAGAGCTGTTCTTCCATGGACATTCCAGGCTGCTTCTGCTGTTCACACGGCTCTTGCCAAAAAGGACCCTGGCATTCGGAGAAGCTTGGGAAAGTCTTTGTCAAAGGCCAGAAAGCAGCTTCCACAGCAGGCTTTCAATACATTTATGTATTTGCAATATTTCGACCGCTCCACTTCCAAACGGATTCTGGAGCTGTGAACAGTATGAGGCTAGAACAGTCTCTATTGCTACAGCCCACGTACGCTCCCTTTCCTGCAACAGCATCGCAGGCCTCAAAGCGAGGCGGCAAGTTTTGGAATGCCACAGGCCAAGATGGAGAACGTCTCTTTCAAAGCTCAAAGTCGCGCAAAGAAAAAAAGGTTGCTTTCATTACCACTTGCTCAGGGGCCTTGCAAGAGTGACTCAGACCTTTTCTATTTTTTTGCCTCTAACAGCATCGACTGTGACAACAAAGACCAGCGGTAGACAATGACAACTCCTCAGATCTATCAACGGGCACAGAAGGATGCAGGAAAAGTGGTAGCTCCGAAGAATAGGATTTGCTTTGCTTGGCAAACCACAATAAATACAGGCGGGGCGAAGAGAAATCGATGAGCGGAGGGAGTTGTCTGATGCAAAGAGATGTGCTGCAGCAGAGACGGCTGCTGCCAACTAACTCACCTTGGAGGCCCTCTCTGTCAAGAATTTGTCTGTCTGTGGAGGCCGCTCGGTCCCAGGAGGTCATCCGTGGACCTGCAGACAACCGTTGTGCTTTGGGGAGGGCTTTGCGCTCAGGCTTGCTCGCCGGGCCGCACGCTGGCACGGATGGGCTACCGATGGGGCCCCCCCATCTAGCCCCCCATCAGCATCAACACTCACTATGCACCATCTGCAAGCGTCTGCAAAGAAAAGCCAGGCGTCAGGATAAGAGAGGACAAAAACTTGGGTCAAGCGGGGTCGCACCCAAGGTTTGGCCGTTTGGAGACAAGTCATTACTATGCATTCTTTAGAGGATGTGTGGACATGCATTTCGCAAACAGTCGGGCACCTTCGTTCCGTGGTCTCCTCGCTGATGGAACCGGATCTGCTTTAGCCCAGAATGTGGTTCCATCTGCAGTGATCCACATTAAGCACTAGTGTGTACTTGTGCTCACGCACCCCCCCCCCACCCCCCCGCAAAAAAAACCCCCACCCCATTGACCCCCCCCCCCAGGCTCACGGGGGTGCAGAAGGCCCATGTGCCTGACTGCCTCGCCCGGAAGGTGTTCTAGCTGCAGCCGCAGCTTTCCAGTGACGGCTCGGACCGCAGCTGCTGTTGAGGAAGGGCGCTCCCGTGGAGTTCCTCTTGGGGGGGCCGCCTGTAGCCCAGACACTCCCCAAGCAGGCCCTGAAGCCCCCGCCAATCCCCTTCCCGGTCGCATTCTCCTTTCGACCCCCCGAGCAAACCGGAGAGAATTTCCTGCCCAGCTGAGACCCAAAAGGGGAGACAGAAGAGAAGCACAGTTTTTACACCCAAACATTGATCTTGCAGCAGGAAAAGAACGTGTTTGACACACCGTGGCTGGAGAAGCAGAAGGGGGGGGGAACATTCGCAGGACGGGGCGTGAGGGTCCAGGGGGCGGGCGGTGTCCTCAGGGACCGTCTCTCCTCGTTTTCCACATTCCTGGCTAGCACATGTGCAAATGTGGCCAGGCGCGCACAAGTGCCAACGCAAGTGGGAATATCGATCCGCTGCCTTTCAGAGCAGGAGCCCTCCCTGGATGGCGTACGAGAGGAACGTGCATGGGATAAAAACATGCCCTTAACACCCGACGTGGCCCAGAGGAGGCGCACACGCTGCAGCACAGGCGGCATCACTTTGTGATGATGATGGCCCAGTTGCCCAGTTGGCAGAAGGCCCAGTTGCCACGTTAATCCAGTCCGACCAGGGGAAAGCCGAAGAAAACCAGCGAATCTTCAGGGCCTTCTGAAAGGCTGGCGATGGCGGGGCCTGGCAGAGCCCTGATGGCTCAATATTCCAGAGCTCTGCAGCAAATGCAGAAAAGGCCCCCTCTGCACCGCACACACCTGTTCACATTAACATCTGGACATGACGTGCAGCTCCCCTCCCCTCCGCTGGCTGCATCCCAGCTGAGGTGCCCATCTCCCAGCCGCCCTCCTCGCATGCCTCTCAGCTCCTTCCAGGTTACCTGAATCCCTCTTCAGGTGTGGGGTCCTGAACTCGGCACGGTCTTCCAGAGGAGGTCCGACTAGCAGCGAATGGATCCACCCCGTCCCAGAATTTCAAAATCATACTTCGGTTGAGGCAACCCCGCACTGCGTCTGCTTCCCTTGCAGCGGACTTGATCCTTTCAGGTTGTCTTACGTCCTGGAGGGCCCCCCTTCGGAGGGCTCTGGGAACTCAGGTAGCATCTCTCTGCTTCAGCTGCTGCTCACACCTTGCTGGAAGCCCCTTCCCTTCCCCAGACGGAGGAATCCCCAAATGGGGGTCATGTGATCTGACGCCAAACTTGCAATGCCACTGCGGGCAGGAAGAGGGAGAAGCCCCCTGCCACACCTGTGGGGAACTTCAGGGGATCGCCCATGCTTCCAAGCCCCACATGTGGGGGTCCCGCTGCAGCTGGAGGGACTGGCAAGACAGAGGACACTGCTCTTAACTGTGCGTAACGATGCATCAGCTATTGCGGCTGCTAAAATTCGGGCTTCCATTTGACTTTTAAACATGGTAGTGCATTTTTATAATGCTATTTTACTATTGCCTCTATTTTGTATTTCTATTGTATTTCTATTGTGGTTTATGGGCTGTTTGGCTAGTGGGTAGTTCAGAAATCATCATCATCGAATCATCATCTGATCATAGTAGAGTTGGAAGGGGCCATGAAGGCCATCGGATCCAACCTCCTGCTGTTGCGGGACACGAGTTCACACCATCCCACTCAGAGGGCTTCCAGTTTCTTCCTGAATGCCTCCGGTGTGGGAGAGCCCCCACCTCTCCAGGCAGCTGGTTCCACTGTCCCATTGCTCTAACAGTGAGGAGGCTTTTCCTGATGCCCAGCCTGATTCTTCTGTGTCCTGCTCTCTGGCATCAGCAAGAGATCTTGACCTTCCTCTTTGTGACAGCCTTTGAGGGACTTATGGAGGGACCTCATGTCCCCCTCAGTCTTCTCTTCTCAAGCGTGAACATGCCCAGTTCTCACATCGACATCAACATCCTAAGTTGCTATGCTTTTAATTAGCACATAGCCGCTTCATTTCCCATATAGGCGGTTTTCCCACCTCGGCTACATGGGGCCAGGAACAGGTTTATACTCAAGCCTCCTACGGGTCTGGAAGGCCGCACTGACCATTTCTCTGGAAAGTCCTTGCAGCATTCCAGTGTCATGTGCTGGGAGGACCAGTTGATCTCTTGGGATCCTTCCTGTAGCTAAAAGGCCCTGCAAGTGTGCCCCTCCCCCGCTCCACAGAGCCTAATTACACATTCCATACTGTGCTTTCTGTTGCATTATTTAATCTCTCCAAGAAAGTAATATTCCGAAATGAAGTCAAATAAAAAAGGAAATCAAAGTTAAGTAATTACCGTGGTGGAAATGAGTGGGTCTGAGAGCTGAAAGTACAACCGCTCAGCATGACCTTTTCAAAATGTGTTACAAGGAATCCTAGGGCTCTGGGTAAAAACCATACAATGCCTGTCCTAATTTGGCTTGTTTATAACGGTTATTTGATCATGGCTGGGGCGTGGGGGAAGCATCCTGACGAAGGCACGGCCATTGGAGACAATTCTGCGTATGTAAAACACGGCGTGGAGCATGGAAGCCAGGAAGGAGGGGAAAGGAGGAAGAGGGGAGGCAGGCGGCAGCACGGGTGGGCTGTGGGTTTAGGCTGAACCGCTTCACTCGAGTCTGGCGTTTCGCCCTCTGAATATATGCAAGGAGAGCAGGATGCCCGTGGCCCCCGTTTCTGCAGACAGCCCCCTATTATTACTGCTGCATTGTTTCTGCCCCATCATTATTTCCTTTATTACTATTAGACTAGCTATTACTCCTTTTCTAATACAGTATTTCTATAGCACCCAATAGCTGAAGCTCTCCGGGTGATTCACAGAACTGTAAACCCAAAAAAGAGACCTTGTGAAGCACAATACAAGTCCCTTAGACATTTAGAAGAGGATAAAACAAAAGCGGCAGTGGAATAAAAGTGACAGGAGTGTAGGAAAATCTAAACATACAAGAGCACTTTTGACAGCAAAGCATGAAGCATGACCAAGTCCGGGAGAAGAAAAGGGCTCTCACCAGGGCCCTGGAGCAGGTGCCAGACACACCTGTCTGGCAGACAGAGGCCACCACCAAAAAGACTTCTCTGAAGAGTGAACTCAGTGGAGCTGCTCTGTCGCCCTGAATCTGAACAGTTCGAATAGGCTGGGCACTTGGCCCTTGCGCTGCGCCAGCCTGGATGCTCCTGCTCTGGGCATCGAACTGGATCCTACTGTCCGTTAGCAAGAGTGAGATCAAAATGCCACTTCCGGTCCTTTCCTTACTCACCAGCACCGTTTTCAGGGCCAGACGAACTGTGTTAAACTGTAGACCATGGGTTCTCAAACTACAGCCTGCGGGACGGATCCGGCCCGCCATGGCCATCCATCTGGCCCGCGCCACTGTTCGCCACTTGCTGTGCGGGCAGGGAGGTGGTGGCTCGCTCGCTCGCTCGCTCGCTCAGCGATGGTTCTGGACTCCCTGGGAGATCTCCAAGAAAGCGAGCCACCACCCGATGCCACCTCGACAGCCCACACCGTCACCGCAGCCTTTCAACTGGCCCCCTCTTCAAAAAGTCTGAGGACCCCTGCTGTAGACCATGAGTCCTCAAACTATGGTCCATGAGCCGGATCCGGACCGCCATGCCCATTTATCTGGCCTGCCACAGAGGTTTTGGACTCACCGCACACACGCACGCACACGCACGCACGCACGTGGCGAGGCGCCGACTTGCTTTTTTTTTATTTTTTTATTTTGGATTTATATCCTGCCTTTTTCCTACAAAGGGCTCAAGGCAGCTTACATCATTCTCCTCCTGCATCTTATCCCCACAACAACATCCCTGTGAGGTAGGTTGGGCTGAGAGTCTGTGACTGGCCCAAAGTCACCCAGTTGGCTCCATGGCCGAGCGGGGACTAGAACCCAGGTCGTCTGAGTCCCAGTCCCATGCTCTTAACCACTATGCCACACTGCAAGGAGATCGTTTGGACTCACTCCAACAATCCAAGTTTGAGGACCCTGCTGTAGACAGATAATTCACAAGAGCTGCAAGGGAAACATGACTGTTCATTACGCCAACCTGAAAAGAAACAGGACACAATTTCAGGATTATTTTAATAACAGCAAGTACTGTCAAATAAGTAGTACTTTGTGACCCTGAACCCGCGTGTATATTGACAGTGTGATCCTAACTTACCCAGTCGTGTCAAGTCTGATGAGATTTACTCCCAGGCTGATGGTGAAGGATTGCAGCCTAGATAAAACAGCAGAGGCGGATAGTCCCAATGTTTGTTTACTTAAAACATTTATAACCCATCTGTTCCAGCAGGTCTCAAGATGGCTTACAACACAGCAGCACAATTAAAATGCAAAATGAAAACTTGTAATAAAATCAATGCCAGTGGGTCAGTCTCTCCACTCGGATCTTGCATGTTTGAGGAGATCTCCACGGTTCTCAACGTTAGACCCAAAGTTCAGCAGCATGGAGAGCTCCTTAAAGGTTCAGACAGAAACCTGGAGTAGAAATATTACCCTGCTTGCCTTTAACTTCCAGCCAGTGCTGATCTGAGAGCATGTTTTCACTGACTGATTTTTAAAAAACGGTTTGTCTTGTTATGTGTAAATGTCCCTGACTTCGAGGCACTTTACAATGGCCGGCTCTTAGTTGCAAAGGTGTTGCTTCTGTTAGGTTACTTGTAAAATAAGGCATCAAGCCCTAGTGTAATTTTATGTATATGAATGTCTCTCTCTCTTCCCCACTCTCTCAAGTCCCTTGATCATTAATATGGATACCCATGCATGCTCCCTTCTTCAAATATTGTAAGATATTCTAAAGAGATGAAGACCTTGGCTCCCTGCCCAGGATCATGCTGTCTAGGATAAAAGTTTGGGATAAATGACATTTCCAATTATCATTTCTCCCCAAAGAGGTCATCTCTGATGCTGCTCCATAGATAAGCAGAAGAGTTACCCATTAGGAGAAAATTTACTCAAGGTTAGCAATGTGTAGTCACTTACTCAAGCCGGCACAGTCTAGAGTGGACAATAGGCGCCCAGGGCTTTGGACCTGGAAGCATTCTGGACCTCACGGGGTGGGGCGAGGCGGAAGCACCTGGTGCTCCTCAAGTGAAACCCCCTGCGATGCAACCCGAGCTGGGCCAGAGGGCCTCGGGGATGCTCATGGCCAGCCCAGGAGGCCCGGGTGGCCCAAACGGCCCTCGCCACCTTGCACAGCTTCTCACGCCAAAGCTTCTCCCGGAGGTTTTAGGCAAGCGCCACACGGTGCAGGACACAGAACGGGGCCCGTGACACTCCACCAAGCCGCTGCCACAGTGCCAAGCAGCTGCCCCCGGATCTGCCTCCTGGACACGAGCTGACGGGAAGGAGTGAAACCACCGGGAAACAGCGCCCCCACCAGGCGATCCAGAGAAGCGCTGTGCTCAGGGGGACCAAATACTGCTGCGCCGTCCCAAACTAGTGGAGCTTCTCCGTCCACTGTGCAGTTCCTGCGTGGGTCATTCAGCAGGGCAAAAAAGCAGCCCCAGAGCCATGGCCTTGGCAAGAGCTGGGCCCAGATGGGTGCAGAGATTACAGCATTACGATTCAGTGGCTCCCTCTGCCAGGGGTTGTTCCGGTATGTTCCGAAGATGCTAGGAAATTTCCCATAAATGCCCTCAAACACAGCGTAAGAGCTCAGCACTTCTTCGCACGGTGATGCAGTTGTGGGCCCAGCCGGGGCGCTGTGCGTCCTGGGAAAATGTGCCTCCCACAAGCCACGCATGGGCCGGACAGGCCAAGGGCTCGCTGGGCAGGCCCCATTCAGGAGGACCGGGGTCAGGGGCTGCCATACTGGCCCAGGGCCACAGCACCCGGTTTCCAGTTGGAGCCTCAGCAGTTCCTGGCAACAGTATCCCTAGCAAAGAGGGGTTCTTCGGGGTAACACACTTCAGTCCATCCCTCACCTTGGAGGGCCTCCAGCTGACCTGGCCCTCCTGAGGTTGCCTGGGACTGCGGCCTCCAGGTGAAGGACTGATGCTATGAAACACTCCAGGCAACCTGCAGGCCTCGCATCCTGGAAGCAAATTAAGGGAACATTGGCTGGTGCACGGGGGACCAAAAGAAAGACCCTGCACGCCACATCCCTGGTCTTTATGGGACAAATTCGCTAGCCCTCTGAAGTAAGACAGTGAACCGGCATCTTCATTTCCAGTTTCAGTAGTAAACAGAAAGGTCCCTTCTGCCTGAGCTTGGGGGAGATGCTGGCTCAGTTCCAATTTTGATATGAACTTTCTTAATATTGCACTTCTGATCCAATGTACAAATGAAAGTCCAGTCATCCTTTGAAAGTCTCACTTACATGGATTTTGCACTGGCGTTCTCCAGTGGAGAACCACATCTTTAAATTCATATATTAGGGGAATGCATAGACTTGGCATAAGGTTAGCATGCCTGATGTTAGGAAAATGACTTGCAAATGACCCCGTGTGCACCAGGCAAGGTTTGGGCCAAAAATACTCTCCCCTGAGAGGTCCGCCTGGTGCCAACGCTATATTCTTTTTGGCGTGAGGCAACCCCCTTTTTATTTTCCCGTTATTTTAATGTTTAACTGATTTTAATTGGGGTTTTAGTATATTATGGTTGGATGCTGCGGGGCTGTTCTGTTCTATTTATCCATTGTAAGCCATCCTGAGACATTCTGTAGGGGACAGGCCATAAAGCCTTAAATAAATAAAATAAAATAAATAAATAAAAAACAAAGCATCTGAATGTTCACGCACCCTTAAAAAATCCTGAAAGTTCGGTCCAGAGCTGGACTTAGGAATGGAAAAATGAAGGGAACTGAAGCAGGCGGATGCATCCATCCCACCTCTGGCTATTGCTCCTTGGGACCAGGCAATGTCCTTTCCGAGCACGTTCCCGATGGGGAGGGTGGGGCGCCCTGTCCCGCCATTTAAAATCCCGCTTGCTCAGCCTTTGGCCCTGAAGCTCAGCGACTCTGGGCCCGGACCGAGTCCCCGCGGCCTCGTGCTCCACTTTCGCAGACCACCCGGCCCAGGAGCCCCGAGGCCAACGCCGGACTCGCAGCAGCCATCCGCCTCGCCCCGCGCTGGGGATAATTATGCCTTGCCTGCCCCCTAGCGGCAGCACGCGGGAGCGCCCGGAGTCCCCTTCCTCCCGGGCGACCGTTTCCTTTAATAATGTCTGCGGCCGGGAAAGAAAGTTTCTGCGCAGGCTCCTTTTCCTGCAAGAGTTTGGTCGGAGTGTTGCAGGCCCCGAACGGCGACACAAAGCGGGGCGCAGCTGATGTCCTTGCGGGGTTCCTCGGAGGGACAGGGAAGGGGAGCATTCTCAGGCAGCGCTTCCGGGAGGGTCTGAAGACACGGCTCTCCAGTCGTTCATTCACTCACATCCCCACCTCTGTCAAGGTGACCCTCCTCCTCTCCTTTGCCTCGCAAACTCGAGCTGGACAAAACTAGGATGGCAAAATCCTTTCGCCTTGCAATGGAGGAAGTGGAACAAAGAGCACAGAACAGATTTGGCCCCAGGTGGACCTGCCAAAGGGAGTTCAGCTTTCAGTGTAACGGAAACACACCAACGCAAAGGCCCAAGCCTCTAGTCCATAAGGATCTGTAGATATGCCAGCAAGCATCCACATGCTGGTTTAAATCCCCCACACTAGAGGGCTGTTAAAGATGAAGCAAAGTATAAAAGCAGCAGAACTTGTGCTGCAAGAGAATTAATGCCGATTTACACACCACATCCAAGTTGCAGAAAGCAGCGCTTGTTAATGCAGCCCGTTTGAGTGTGGCGATGTTTGTTATAATGGGGGAGTTTTGCACAGTTCTCCAGACGCAAGCCAGTGGCGGGAGGGGGAGGCCAGGCGGAAGATCGTCCCCTGCCAACATTATTATTCTCTTCTCCATAATCTCCGTGCTTTTGCTTTCAAATGGGTTGAAATGTCAAATTCACATTGCATACGGAACAGCCTGTATGTTATGAAAAATTAATACCTAAAAATTAAAATGTTCCATAATATGTCAGACACCAAAGGTTTTTTCAAAGGTCAGTCGCGTTGCACTCTGAATTCACATTTCAGAAAGTGGGCCAGCAATTTCATTCTGACTTTCTCTTCCAAGGGGCGTTTTTCAGAAGAGTGATGCCGCTGTTCAATAAATACGGAGGGGCAGGTGTCTGAACCCCCAAAGGGGATGGGGGTGTTTAATTCAAGTGCACGTTTGAATCGCACAGCCTTCCATCTCCACGACTGGAGCAAGGGCAGCTCAACAACATGGTGAAATGAGAATCACACCCAGAGAAGCAATTCTTTATGCGGCGGTTCTCCGCGCATGAATTTTAATGAACGCTCAAATTAGTTTGGCATCCAAGAGCAGTTTGCATTCTTGTTTGAACAAATCGTGCTGCTCTCTTAAGAAGATGAAATGTTTGTCTTTCATTTGCTTGAACCCATCGCTTCGTTCAGAGGAAACCGATTCCTAAAGCCCGAAATGGCTTCCTCACAGCCTCCTCCTTTTCACTCTCCGCCACCAGCACTTGCTGGAGGAGGAACGGCAGGGCCTGGCCCTCTTGATCCACAGCCAAGCTAGTAACATTACCAGGGGGGCTCTGGAACAGGCCTGGTGCTCCCTCGGACCATCCAATGTGGACTCTGCTAGCGAGATTCCTTCCCCGTTCTCGTTCCAAGGGCTGCTTACAGAAAAGGTGTGATTGCACACAAGTGTAGAGAAAGTGTATGGATCAGCACCAGATAGGCAGAGTTCAGCATCCTCAGAGAATCAGTTTGCATGCAAAACATGGATAAAAACAAATTTTCAGTTGTTTGTAGATATGCAGGGATATGCTTTCAAGTTCATGGATTATTTATATGTCTCCAATATATGTCTTCCAGCTCCTCCAAATGCGATGCATGTTATAACCAGTCCTAGTCCAAACACTCTGACCACAATAGCAGACTGGCTTTATGTTTGCACATCGCTCTAAGCCAGGAATCCTGGTTTATTAAGGGTTATTAACCCTAATACGTCCCATAATTTGGAATTACTTCTGACTGTGTCAACTTGAATAGGAGTTCCCTGTGGGAATGCAATCCTATGCATGTCTGGCCAGGAAAAAGTCCTACAACACCCAGCATTCCTCAGGTAGCCATGCTGGGAATTCTGGGAGATGTAGGACCTTTTCCGGTCTAAGCATGCATATGATTGCAGAGTAAAAGACTTAAATCTTGTGAGTATTATCTAGAAAATGGCTTGGCCACAGCTTTCGCATGACTGAAGAAAGCTTGGTCAATTGATGGTGTCAGTCTTAGTTGATTAACTGATTATATTTACATACATTCCCATACTTGTGAAACAGTAATGCTGAGGCAACAAGGGGCAGGGGGCGGGGTGTGTATGCACTTTGTATTTAGCCAGGCCTTCCCAGCCTGGCCTTCTCCAGATGTGGAACTCTATCTCCCATCATTCCCATCCAGAATGGCCAAAGGCTGCGGTGCAACATAGTTGGACGCATCAGAAAGGCACCAGGTTGTAACCAACATGGCCACTGAAGAGAAACTGTGTGCTGGGAAATAGATAAGGGGAGGAACTCCTTTTCAAACTGGGTTTTAAATGTGATTTTAAAAAAATCTGCTGCTTGATTAATTAGGGCACCTTTTAAGACTAGCAAAATAAGAGCACCGTTCAAGGGTACAAGCTTATGCAAGCTTAGACAGGAAAAGGCCTCAGTTCCCAGCATGCCACAAGGAGCTTGCAATCCTATGCAAGATCAGACAGCTTAAACTTTCAGCTTAAACATTCATGCTTAAATGAATGTAGCCCAATTCTTCGACCGATTAACCTTTGTAGCCCAAGTCTCGATTCATGAATAAACCAACATTTCTCTTAGTAGGAAGCATTCTTGAAGTTGGACACCCTTTAAGAAATCTACAATATTTCTTTCACATCTGTTTTCAAATCATCACTAGAAAAATGCTTCTTCCAAGCTTGTTTGTTGAAAAGGAAGCCTTCTTTAATTCCCACAAAGCCAAAGCGAATATTGTTAGGGGATTCGCTTTAAAAAGGCTCCCAGTCGCACTGGCCCAGCTGGCCCAAGGCAAGTAAATTGGTTTGACAGGTGAACCAAATATCATTTGCTTTGCCGCTGTCATCAAGTGGCCGCGGAAGGGATGGGCGAGCAAATTCTCTTGACAGTCCTGCTTCCAGACGGTCCATCTTGGGCTTCACGGGCATGGAAGCCTTTAAAACAAGCGCTTCCAATCTTTTCTTCCAAGGTCTTGGAGGCACCTGGCTGTGCGGAGCGGCCCATGGCCCCCTGCTGTCCGAATCCAAGGCTCACAATGAGGGCGCATAATGACTCTTTCTTGGGATAGCTTGCAAGCACTTGGGCCTTAAGCAGAGGGCAGAAAGTGTCCGGGATTGGGAAATGTATGGGACAAAAGCCCAAAGACAGCACAGCTGGGAGCAGGTTGGCAGAGGGTGGACTGCTGCAATCTTTCGGGTGGGAAGTGTCGGGGGCACTCTCACAAAATGGCGGCCACAGTGAGCAGGGCTGTCCAGGAAGTGTGCCTTTCAAGGGATGCAATCTGGTGAGACTAAGAAAGGTCACCTGCCGATGGAACAAACGAGAAGGCAGAGGTGGGGCTTTAAGAAATAAGAGGACCCGAAGGGGTAAGGAATCTGCTGGGTGTCAGAAGAGGTGCCTCTGGCCCGCGGCAAGTCCGCTGCGGCCCCCAAAGTCGTGCATGCTGGTGGCTAACCCTCAGCCCTCTAGTGCAGCTGCTCCTGAGGGGAACCCCCCAGGAAGTGCTCTCCTGTGTCCCGGGCAGGGAAGGACGAGGCGGCCCCTCAGCAAGCCTGGATCTGCCCCGAGCCACCCTCTTGTGTCCACCCTGCCTGATAGACCTTGGCGCGCGCCTGACAGTAAACGTGGAAAAGACGGCCCGATCCTGCAAGCGGGGCCCCTGCCCAACCTTACCAGGCATCCTGGCAGCCAATGAAGGCCCAGGACAGCTCTGCCTGCAGGGAACCAGGTGAGCTGTGAGGCTCTGCGTGAAGGCCGACGGTGATGGGTTCAGGCAGACTTCAGCTGGAAGAAGATCCCAGAAGTGGGGTACGCGGAGAAGGCCCCCATCTTGTGCTTGCCAGCCCATGTGCCGGAACACCTGGGCACAGCTGGGAGGCTTGATTGAAAGCGATCCAGGAGACCCAGGCGGGGGCAAAACAACCCAACAGGCCAGACAGGGGTATCACGTCTGCCTC
This sequence comes from Varanus komodoensis, assembly GCF_004798865.1. Taxonomy (NCBI): domain Eukaryota; kingdom Metazoa; phylum Chordata; class Lepidosauria; order Squamata; family Varanidae; genus Varanus; species Varanus komodoensis. The sequence continues at coordinate 2,524,863 of NW_025336401.1, forward strand.
TCAGATGTTTCCAGAGCTAATCCACACGGATAATCAGTTCTGCCGGAACCGTTTCCGAATGCCTGCCTCCTCGGGCAAAGTTGCCAAGCGCCACAGCGATGAACCTCGAATGAATCGGTGGTCCAAAGAGGGAGCCGCTGGTGTCAGAAGGGGCAGCTCAGTCATTAACTAGAGCAGAACGACTCTCCTGTTCATGGGAAATGAACAAACAACCCCGACCCTTCTCCAGCCTCTCTCCACAAGGGGAATGGAGCATAGCAGCAAGAGGCACCGAACAATTGCACCAGCCACTGTGGGTTCCAACATGGAGGCATTGCCTACCACCTCCTCTCCCTCCCTCCCTCCCTCTCTCTCTCTCTCTCTCTCTGTTCACGCATATCCAGAAACAGAACTATTTTACACAACAAATCCTATTCTTAGTGGAGAGAAGCCAGAAGGAAGAAACGGTCACCTCGGAAGCAAACTGGACACCCCCAATTACACTTCCGGTCTGCATGGTTGAGCTAAATATTTGATGGTCAGAGCAAGCCAGCTCTCAAACAGCTGTAGTTTGGTTCCTGTAAAGCCTGTGATGGGCCCCTCTCGCCCGACACACAAAATACAGGCTTTCCCGTTCTCTTGCACTGTGCTTTCTAAAAAGGCCAGATCGGCTCCCCCACGCCTCACCCAATGCCCATCCTCTAGCCAGGGTCGATTGTCCTTATATTTCTGGAAGGAGTTATCGTCTTCCAAACAGAGGCCCGATCCTGGCTGCCAATGCAAATGCCACCACAGGATTCAGCTGCGAGACACTGCTCCAATTTTTCACTTGTTTGATGGAGGGGGAACTGGCATTTTTAAATGTGTTTGACCTTTGAATTCCCCCACAAAACAAAGCTGAGTTTTCACCTCTACAACCTGATGGTTGAATGTCTCAGTACAGGGACAAAAGGAAATGAATTTTCCCCAGAAGACAGCCTGTTCCAGAAGAGGGCACTGTGGGACCGAAGCGAACACAGATCTTCCACCTTGGATAAGTAAAATCAATAGTAAAGAGGAGAAGGCCACTGGGGCACGTAAGCGCTGGGGGAGCTGTCCCCCTGGCTACACGACACGGTCGCTGAATGATCCAAGGTATTCTGTTGCTCTTGTCACTGCTTCAAAATACAAATGCTATCCAGAGCTAAACTTTGAACTGAAAATAAATATGCATATTGAAGCAAGTTACACTGATATTATTTTTGGCATAGTTTATGGCACACCTGCTGTCTGAATACTTTTGCAGAATGCTGCAATTTGCAACAGAGAGAAGAGTGGCTGGTCAAAGTGAACCTTAGGAATCTGCAAGCACAGAATTGGGCGCAGAAGCTGAAAACTCTGGTTCTGGGATGGAGACTTCAAAAGCATGCACTTGGGAGGCCTCTCCCTGCAGGCATCCACCCGGAAGTGGGCAAGGCTGGTGAAGTGTCCTGCAGATGGACCAGTGGCCAACCTGGCTTGTCTGAGGAGGACGAGGTACCCCTCCAAAACCAGCCTGACGAGGCCTTAGCGCCCTTCTGCCCTTAAAGCCCCCAGTAGAAGCCAGCATTGGAGTCTGCAAGCGAGCGTTTGCTTCCGTGCGATTGCAAGGTCACTACCTTACGCACCATCTTCCTTCCTTCCCTTCACCCATGCTGCCTTTTGGCGGCAGAGTCTGGATTTGACAGTGATCCGGGCACTGCTTCCTACATGGTGAAGGCCCACCTCCTCAGCGGGCTCCCTGCCCGTCTCTTCTAAGAGGCCGCCATTTGCCATCTTGATCCGAAGAGCCGCCTGAGCGAGCCGCGTGGGGCAGAGGCTGCAAGCTTTGGCTCAGGAGCTCCAGGGCCAAGTCTCCACTTTGGGCCACTTAGCCTACCTCACAGGGCTGTTGTGAGGATGAAATGGAGAGCACAACCATCATGGAAATGCCTTGGGTTCCTCGCAAGGGGAAGAAAGCTTGAGCATCAGTGCAAACGGTAATAGTCATATGAGAACATTCCATTCAGCCTCGCCATCTGTAACCCCAAAATGACCCCCCCCTTAAGAAACTGGATGACTTTCAAGCCAGCATAATGACCATGGGTCCCCTCAAGGTCCCCAGGCTGACTGGCTTCCCCCAGCAAGACGGCTGCTCTTATCCTTCCCACAGGGGCCACTTGGCCCCAGTTTAGGACGCCTGCCCCACCTCGAAAGGAGGGTCCTGCATGGACCTATACGTCCTAACGGGAGCGCAAGGCGCGCACTGCGGAGCTGTGTGGCAGCTGCCCTCCCGCCCTCCCTCACGGCCTCGCCCCCGGTTTGAGCTCGTTCACAGTGAATTATGGCACTTGCCTTTGTTCGCTGTTCTCATGACCCGGCGTCGCTTCACTCAAACTGCCTCTTGCTGGAGAAACATCTCCAAGGGGGTTCATGTTCTCCCCGTCTGCTGTCGCTGGGAAATCCTTCTCCAATGGACAGCACAGGAATAATGCAAAGGAATCCATTCTAGCCCATATGAGCTAAAAAGAGACATCTGTCAAAGCCACCGATTCAGGGCTCATTAAATGCAACAACAGGCCATATTCTGCTGGATTTCCTTCTGACCTGAGGACCGGCAGCGCTACGGGAACATCTCCGTGTCCTGGTTTACATTCGGGTGACCCTAAATGGACTGTGTCGAGCTGCAATGGGGGGCATTAACCACATGCAGGTGAGATTCCCTTTCTTCCCTCTTCCTGCCCTCGTTCTGCTCTCACGACGCCCAGCCGCTTGGATTCCACTCAAGCCAAACAAAGAGACGCCAACAAAGAAATTATGTCCATCTGGGGAGATGGTAGGAAGGACGGCACACGGGTGATCCATCCTAAGGCTTCCAGATTGCGAGGGAGGCGCATTCCAACAGAGTGACACGCAAGAGAGCCGAAGGATCCTTCCGTCAAGGCCTCAGTGCGTGCACATCAAGGGGGATGCAAAGGGCTGCTCAGGGTGGCTGGGACCGAGCCTCACGGGGCAGGCATCAGCCCACGTGAGCATCCCAGGGAGCCGCGAAGCCCCTCCGGCTCCAGCGACTTTCCGGGCAAACCGTTTGCGTCCTGCTGATGCTGTTGCTCCCGCGGCCCCTTCCTCCTGGGCAGCATTTCGGTCGGTGGTGACACGGGGGGCATTCCTTAAGGAACGGGGGTGGGAAGGAGGGAGTCAGCCGGCAGTGCACTCCGCTGCACCAGTTCCAGCCAGCTGCCCAACACATTCTCCGAGACAAAGGGAAGGGTTTGCCTGCTCCACGGGATCGGGGTCGTCGTGAGCATAACACGGAAGGGGAGGAGGTTTGCGTAAACCGCCTCGGGTCCCCGCAGAAAAACGAGGTTGGTCGCAACTACAATAACGATGCATTGATTTATTTAAACTTACTTTCTGCTAAATTGGCCCGAGGGCCCTCTAAGTGGATTATGATCAATTAAAACACCACCGAACAATAACAGTAAAAAAAAAAGGGTGGATTAAAATACACAAGCAGGGATGGTAAGACAAATAAATACACCGCTGAGGGAAATTGGTTTAAAGCCATCAAGATGAAATCAATTATTAAATTATTAAAATACCTGTTTTTGCTTGGTGCCGAAAAGATTGTCATGAGGGTGCCAGGTGAGCTGCTTCAGGAGGCTGTTCCACAGGTGGGGCGCAACTAGGAAGAAGACCCCCTCCTATTCGCCATCCGCCTTACCTCCTTGAAGGACGGTTCTTTCAGACCGGCTGCTGAAACCCATCTTAGAGGCCGGGTAGGTACATCTGGGAGCAGGGGGTCCTTCAGGTACCTGGGTCCCAAGCTGTTTAGGGCTTTAAATGTAGAACAAGTGCTACATTTGACCACAATAGATCAATAAGATGGTCTCCCATCCATTCATTCCACACACAAAGGCCAACTGGTGCAACAGCTGAATCTTCCCTCCACTGAAGATGCCCCTGGAGGCACCAGGCTGGCTTAGGGGGGGCAGGGCAGGCCACGCGGATACAGCTGTCCGCCAAGGCCTGCTGCCCCCTGCCAGCACCTGCCACCTGAGGGCACTGCATTACCTTGCCTCATGGAAGAGCCGGCCCTCACTGGAGAGGCCCAGGAGTCTGATGATGATTACTGATAATACTAACACTTCGATCCCACCCCATAGCCAAGCCAACGATACGTTGGACCCACCCCATTTATGGCCCAGTCTCCTGGCGCTTTGTGTGATGAGCACATGGGCCAGTCTCCTCCCAGATTAAATCTCTGATGTCTTTCCAAGCTCTGTGTGCTGTCTGGGGGTGATGGGACCCGTAGTCCACCCAATTTGGAGCAACTGGTTGTAGAAGGCTGCATTTATTTCAGACAACCCATCAGACCCCCGAGTGGGATGGAAGGCCACCTCGCTTCTTTCCCAGAAGATGTGTAACCAGCCCACTTACGTTCAGGAGAACACAACTCAGCCCTTGCCCCTTTGCTGCTACTGAGTATTTCCAAGAGCTGAAGGGAAGCAGCGCTCGATGCCTTGAATGGGTTCTCTCTCTAGCCCCAATCCCGGCCCCTTCCTTCACCAGCTGCCCCACCAAAAGGCACATGAGGATGAGGTTTCAAACCTTGGATGATGGTCCAGGCTCACTGGACCCTGTGAAGCCCAGCATGATGGGTTTCTCACGAGAACGAGAGCAAGATCTCTGGCCGTGTGACTGGCCTCCGTTTTGCAGGCCAACTCTGGTATAAATCATTTTGCTTGCAACCTACATTTTCTTTCTTTGTTCTTTCTTTAAAACAAACAAACAAACAAACAAACAGAATTGAGAAAAAGGAGCCATGAGAATTGTTCCACCAGATAATTAATACCACCTGCTTTTAATCAGATACTTCCTGTTCTCCAGCTGCTAATATTAACGGGAGGAGAGCAGCACACGGGAAACCCGGTTCTCAGAGAGGGAGGCTCCGGGGTATTTACTAGGTGAAAAGTGACGCTGTGCAGGCATTCGATTCTGATCTCTGGTCGAAAAGCAAGACTGGCGACGTAGATTACAAGCAGGAGTGGTGGGGATTTGTTAGGGATGCAAGAGCGGGCTGTGGGGTGGGCAGCCCAAGCCCGAAGTGCCGCCAGGGTTCCAGCGCCCCTAACCATTTACAAGGCAAGGCCCCTAGAACGTTTTCTCTGGTAAAGGAGAACCAAGTTAGATGTTCTTTGACTTTCCTGCTAAGGTTGGATACAACCCAACAGTTCAGCAGATCTTTTTGCAGTTAGCAACTGCATGCAGCCCAAATTCAGGTCAGGGACCCCCCTCCGGTCCAAGGAAAACAAAGACCCACCAAGCTGATGGGATGGGGGGATCTCTGGCATCTTCTCCCCCAGAGTGCCAGACCATTGGCCATATAGATGTAGCTGAAGTCCAACACATCTGAAGGGAACAAGGTTGGAAGTAAGTAGCGGTCCTGGGAGATTAAAAAAAGGGGGGGGGTGATTTTTCCGGGAACCGTTTCTGGGTAAGGCAGGAGCTGGAGCAGGTGTATGATCTGCATACAGTGTTTGGCAGCGGGGGGGCAAAAATTCGCGTCCGAGCAGCTGCGGCTTCATCTGCAGAACCCCATCCCGGGACCTGTCTCCCTTGGTCTCGCCAGAAAGTGCCCTGCCTTGCTCCTGGAGACCGGAGGGCTGACCCTCCTTCTGAGAAGCACTGGGCCGCGGAGGCAATGGGGCAGAGGCGAAGGTACCCGAGCAAAGCCAAAGCCCAGTCTACGTATTTGAGTACCACACTCTTGCTGCTGTTAAGTGAGCCGTAAGTGGCATTTCAGTCTTTTCAACTAAGAGCAAAACTGCACCAAAGCTGGGGGAGACCAAGCAAGGAGAAGAGTTGGGATGGGGGGAGCATGCAGCCCTCTGGGACCTGAGACTCCACGCTGGGCAGATTTGCTCCTTTGGTCACAAGCAGAGTGGAAGAGCTGGATTTGGGATCGGTCCTTTCTTTGGCCTCCCTGCTTGCCTCCTATCCACTTTTTGGACCATCATAAAGAATAAACTTTTTACAGCCGCATCTTACCACGGTTGCCTAGAAGGAGCGGGGATGCCGGCAAGGTTAAAGATTAAAATGAGGGGTACCAGAAAGAAGAAGGGGAAGGTCTGATTTTGTGCCATGCAGTCCTGTGCTTCTGGGTGCAGTGGTCCTTGCTGGCTGGGATCTTGCTGTGATCTCAGCCACAGGTGCCTCTTCCCGCGCCCAGCTTCCAGGCATATGTCCCAGCCTTCCTAAATTTTGTAATGCACGCGTATGCTCTAGCTCAACAAATACATAATAAAATATAGCGGTGGGCCAGAGGAGCAGCCATTAATCTCCAAACCCTCCTGAACCCTGGAGGATACAGATCATTAAGAACTCTATCCAAACTGCCAGATGCTTTCTGGAAATCAAAATCCGCTCGCTTGCTCTTTTGAAGCAGGCAAACGTTTCTCTGTGTATGATATGTAATCTTCAAAAGCAGCCCTGACCAGTGCGAACTTAAGGCTAAATTCTATCTCACAAGGAACTTGTGGCCACCAGTCAAAATGTGGCGATAGACTTACAGCTTTGGGATAACACACACACACACACACACACACACACACACACACACACACACACACACACACACCCACCCCCACCCACCCACCCTTCCCTGCTTCCTCTGAGTTTAGCTGCAGTCCTCCTTGTAGCTGAGGGAAGGGAGGGAGAACCCCACTTGGGTTTTGCCTGTTGCAAACAATCTGGGTTGCGGTGCAGGGAATTTTGGGGTGGCTCGGCCTTGCACTGGGGGTGAGGGTCGGGGGAGGGAGGGAGATCAACACAGTGACCGGAGTTCCCAGACAGTCCTTTGGCAGGGCTGTCATGAGGTGGCCCTTCACGTCCAAAGTTGCCACTCCACCGCTGCAGCTCACACGGGGCGCCTGGTGCTCTGTGATCCTGAGCGCACGGGTGCTTCTCGAGGGCACCTGGCCGCCCGCTCCTCTGCCGGGGGCCCAGCACCCTGATCAGGCAGCCAGCAGCAAAGTGGCTCTGAACTGCAGCCTGACTTTTCAGGAGTTCTCCATGGTGCCGATCCTACTTTGGGGTGGGGGTGGATTTCATCACCATGGATTGCTCCTTGGAGGTTCAGGAGAACGCCCAACGTGGATACATCACCCCTCTGGCCTTGGAGACACCAGCCGCTCTTCTCACTGTTTTCTGAAAACTTTCCACAAAGAAGAGCTCTGGGCATAAATTGCTGCTGGTTTTTAAAAGGCTATCAATGCCCAGGGTGAAAGGGGCAGCGGTTGGTCCACAATTTGTTGAGATCAAGGCAGCAGCTCCCAACGTGACAAGCAGCTGGAAGCCAAGAGGGGGGGAGTCTCTGTTGTTGCATTTATCTCTCCCACAAACACCCCCGGAACGCTTTCTGCGAGCATAATGCTCCAACAAAGCGCTATGAATTTCGCCCCACTGGCCCGCGCACAACTCAACGTTCCCCTTCCTTCACGCACATTTTATGCAATCCTTTAAACACTTCTTTGCACTCGTGACTGTTCTGAAAATATGCGACACACTCTGAAGGCATCTCGTTAAAGGGAAGGAAGCGCCTCGTGCCACTGCGACGCCTCGTGTGCGGCTCGTCACCACTCCGGCAGCAAAAGGGGACTGCTTACAAGACGCATTTCTGTTCGAGCTCTGGCTACATTAGAACGGCCTTAATGTGCACGTGCCCCTTTCTTTGCACCCACTGCTAGCATGGGATTTCCAAACTCTGCTGCAAAAGGGTGAGGGGCTTGCAGCAGGTTCAGAGGACCAGAAGCAAGAGAGAGACCTTTAAACATCTGCAGGTCAAGAGCCGACAAGCTTCAGGCCACACATGGCCTGGGAACAGGCCAAAGGTCAGGCGACGAAAAGTGAGGTCACGGAAGACGGGTGCAGGTACCTCGTGAGGCTGGGGAGGAGGACGGAAGCTGGCGCAGGCTGGAGGGCCAGCGGGGGGCAGGAGCGAGTTCCTGGAGCAAGGCCATGCTGGAAGGCGACGTGCCCGGTAGCCCCCAGGACAGCTGCCCTGGCCGCAGCCAGAGCAGCCGAGCAGCGCGGCCCTCCCCGCCCCCCTCGGCGTTGGCTGCGCTGCATCCCTGCCCCACGGCTGCGGCCTGCAAGCGCCGGCAGGGTGCTCTTCAGGCCTCAGCAAGGTGTCTCTCGGGGAGGACCCGGATCCAGCCCTGCCTGCCCCCCTTCCGGACCCTCCTGGACTGGTTTGCCTGCTTAAGAACCTCTTGAGTCTTTTGTCCGGGCTTGATAGTTGGCCCCTGCCTGTTCGGGGCCAGGACTCCGGCAGCCTGCCGGGACTGCCCCCATGTACGGCACGCCCGCTCCGGGCCTCAGAGCCAGACTCTCTGGATTAGAGCTGCCTCCGGATCTGGGGGCTCTGGGGGCAGACACCCCCATGGCCCCTTCCAGGCAAGCCTCTGCTTTCCCACCACCACCTGCTGCTCTGGCTCGCCATCCGGGATGGAGTCCAGCCCCGTGGAGAGCTCTGGAAGAGCCCAGCGGAGAGCTGTGCTGGGCCAGCAGCCGTCCCGGCACAGGGATGCCCATCTTCCCCTGCATCGCTGCGGCTGCCAGAAGCTCTCGCTCCTCCTCTGCTCCTCGCCTTGGCACCAGCTGCTCGCTTGATGGGTGCAGATCCGGGAGGAAGGAAGCACTGCAGCAGCTGCTCCTCCTCCTCCTCAGCACCACCGCCGTCTGGCTGGAGCGGCAGGACAAGCAAGGGGTGTGGGTGAAGATGAGCGGCCGTGCCAGGTGTGTTTGGCTGTGGTGTGGGGCTCAGCAGGCGCCCGGCTGGGCCTCTGCGTGGCACCAGCCCTGACCCAAGAGGATATCCAGGCTGAAACATGCTTGATGGGCAAGAACCGGGGGAGCAGTGGATGCTGAGGCCTTGGAGATTCCCATGAACAGTGAGCACCTGGGGAACAGCAGCAGCACAGGTACACAGCTTACCTGGCCTCAGTTTTCCCCTCTGTCTTCAAGTCAGATGTTTTACTATTGAAATTATAGTTGTTCTGTCTAAATGTGCACCTCCCTATCTGCCAACACAAACCTGACTCCATTTTTTGTCCTCTTGTGTGGAGATGCTAAGTGCTCTCTCTCGATAGAGATATCTTGGAAAAGATCAAGAGCCAAGGGGCTTCTCAGGCTTGCAGGAAAGACTCGTGCTAGTCCACTGCGTTTCTTGTTTTTCCTTCACTAGCCTCCTAAAACCTCAAACTGCTTTCACAAGTCATCTCCCCACCCTGGATTTTAAAAGCAGTTTGCCTCTAACAACTAAGCCGCGACAGCTTGATTACTGGACCTGGGCAGAGTATTTAATTGCTGACCTGGTCTGAATTAATTTGGCAATGCAATGCCACCTAGTGGCAAAAGGGGGTTATGAAAGGATGTTGCCTTTTAAAAAGCCAGCTTCCGATATTTAGGCTTTCCTGTGAAGGCCTCTTGGTGGGCCTGGTGATGCAACTTGGTGCAAAACCTCGTTTTCTGACCCTTGCAGGGCTGTTTTAGCATCTCACGCCAGTCCTCACGGTTTAGCCTAAAGCCAGTCAAAAGTCTCACGTTGCAGCCACATGTGGAAATAAATGTGAGACGTGTTCACAGTTCCAGATGTTAAACAGGGTTATGATCTCTTACTCCCTTTCTTTTGCTCCTTGGAGGACACAGGCATGGTGCACAACATAACACAGCGCAACACAGCAACACAACACCCCTCCAACCTGCAGTGGAAATGAGAAACACACCAGCACAGAAAGCTAAAGTGAGCACTAAAGGAATCAAAGTGCAGTGATCTGAGCGCGACCCAGGTGGTTCTTCACATACCTGCAAGTCCACGGAGGCCTTCGCCATCGCGAGGCCTCCGCTGAGGGGCCCCCGCGAAGATGCCCACGGAGCCTTCCCAAGCTGCTGTCCTGCAGGCTGCAGCGGCCGAGCCCAACTTCGCCCCAGGAGGACGTGGGAAGTGATCCGGATTCAGTGGAGAGGGCGAAAGAGCAGGTGCTGGCCAGGAGCCTGTGCTGTGGGGCGGGATGGAGGCGGGGCAGCAGAGGCGGTGGGGAGGAAACCGGCTGCCCTCTGGTCTGTCAGAGGACAGCCAAGGTGGGGCCTCTGAACCTGCTGCAACGCAGGCGTCTAATGAAGAACAACCATAGAATTGTGGAATGGTGGAGTCGGAAGGGGCCATGAGGGCCAGCGGGTCCACCCCCTGCTGTTGCAGGGCACCAGGTCACACCATCCCACTCAGAGGGCTGCCCGATTTCTTTCTGAATGTCTCCAGTGTGGGAGGGCCCCCACCTCTAGGCAGCTGGTTCCACTGTCCCATTGCTCTGACAGTGAGGAAGCTTTTCCTCATATCTAGCCTGAATCTGGGTTCTTGCAGCTTGCCTTGATTATTCTGTGTCCCGCACTCTGGCACCAGCAAGAAGAGATGAGAGACCTTCCTCTTCGTGACAGCTTTTGAGCTACTTATAGGGCGATATCATGTCCCCCCTCAGTCTTCCCTCCTCAAGGCTGAACATGCCCGGGTCTCCCAGTCTGTCCTCACAGGGCAGAGTTTCCAAACCCTGGGTCATTTCTGTCGCCCTCCACTGGACCCTTTCTAATTTACCTGCATCTTTCTTCCATCTCGATGCCCAGAACTGGACACGGTATTCCAGGTGAGCTCTGCCTAGTGAGGAGTATAGAGGAGGAGGAGGAGAGGACATCTGAGATGGGACAGGTGATGCAGGGTCACCTGGCCTCAGAGGCTGCCGGCCAGGGAGGTGAGGCTGTGCGAAGAGCAGGGGGCTCAGCTGGAGAAAGGCAGGCCAGAAGAAGGCAGAGCTGGATTCGTGAGAACTCTCTTTCCTGATGCTCTAACCCAGGGAATTAAATGAGTCACCCGGGGAGCCCTCAAGCTACAGGTGGGATACAACGGAAAGGAGCAACCAAGCTTGCAAGGTTATGCAAAGCAGCCTGGAACTGCTGCCAGGAGACTCCCTCGGTCTTGTGGTTTGCGCAAGGAAGGCAACTTCCTAGGAGGACTCAGCACTTGACCTTGAAGAGTCAGAGGCCTGGCACACGGCACGGAGGGCCTTTCCAGTGGCAGCACCATCTGTATCCCCTTGTTTGATGGGGGCCGTGGACAATGGCCTTGAGTGCCAGGAGGGTTATGCACCATATTCTGCAGTGGGGGAGGTTCTCTTCCAGGCAAGTGGGCCCCAAGATGTTTAGGGTTCACACGTTCAGAGCAGCAGGTGGAACTGTGCCCAGAAGTGGGTGAGCCGCCCCTCCAGATGGAAAAGGGGTGCCATCCTTCCGATCTCACATGATCCTATCGGCAGTCCCAGCCAGCAGTCTCAGGGCATGATCCGGGCCTCCCGGCACGGTTATTCAGAGCTGTGGGGGCCACAGGCTGAGCTTGGGGGCCACAGAAGGGTAGGAAAGGGGGCTACCCGGGTGGGGAGGGGGGGCTGGGGCTGACACTGTACACCAAATCCCATCAGCACCACAGCTGCCCCCACTCTCCTCTCCAGCCCTGAGACGGCTGAAAATGGCTCTCGGATGGAGGGAATGCACGACGCACGTCCATGCATTTGGCGACGGCAAAGCTCCACACGGCTGCGCTGTGTTTACGTGGCCTTGAGTCGGAGGACACGGCCCTGCCCCCAAACCTCCTCCTCCTCTGCAGATGCATGCATGAACTGGCCTTTCTGTGCCCCATAACCAGACTGGAGAGTCATCCGCACCAACGGGGCACAGCCTCGTGCACCCACACTTCCACCCTTCAGAAAAACTCTGCAACCACTTGACCCCACATATTTATCCACTCCTGCACAGGCCATGGAAAAAGCACTGGACTCGTGCTGAACTGGGGTTTCTCAGTGCTAGAGGGGTTTGTTTCAGAGCCTTCGTTTATTTTCAGGTTCTGCACCTGCTAATCTACCCCTCGTGCTAAACCATGAATTTACATTTGCTTGGTTTCTGTAGATCTTTTCTGTGCTCGCAAAAGGGGAGAAAGGGGAGGCATGTTTTGAAATATTACAGAACTAATCCAGTTCTTTTTACAAAGGTTTTCAAAATGGCTTTTAATGAGAACCTAAACCCTCTTTTCAGACAAATTAATTGATTTAAAGAGATTTCTTGGCAGGCTGTGGCTATGTTTAGCAGTGCTGTAGTGGGGACCCTCATTTTTCAGCAATCAAGCAGAATAAAATAAAGGTTTCTCAATTTGCTCCTTGCCAAAGGGAAGAAAAAGCCATCACAAAATCTCCGTCCCTTATAAACTGCGTCTAATCCATCTAAACGGAGTCAGAATTAATTAAATCTAAATGGTGACATAATGTTTATTTAGTTTATGGCAGGAACCCTGACTCTTTTCCACAGCCAGCTATTTGTACTGAAATATTTCCAGAAGGCATTCTGTTCTGAAGTCTGACACGGCCTGCTCTCCTCACCCTTTTGCCACCAACTGTCCCAGCAGATGCATTAGTTCACCTTTCCCCAAGCCGGTGCCTTCCAGAAGCTTTGGACTACAACCCCCAGCATCCCCAAGCCAGCACTCAGGGAAGGCTGCTGGGTGGCAGAAGCAAGCGAGTGCTAGTCAGAGGAGGTGAGCTCACCCTCCTGGCCTGGAAGCAGCGCCTCCTTCATGGTGGCCCCTTGGATGTTCTCAGGGCCCCCGGTATCCTCACCGTGTGCCCCACGCGTGGAGGGGAGTCCCTCCTTGAGAGTGTGACAGTCTGCAGGTTGCCGTGGGGAACTGCAAGCGAAGGGGAGGAAAAGAGAGGCCGGAGGAAGAGAGGAAGGGGTCTGGCCACACTGCGGCCGGGGGGAGAGCTTGGGCATCCATGAAGCTCAGGACACCTGGGCATGCGTCAGATGCCCCATGACAGGGTTCGGGGGCAGCATCCTCACAGCCCCTCCAGCCCTTCCCCTCGTGTGGGAAGTGGCCGTCTGCACTACCTAAGCTAGGCTGCCCTCGCCAGGTACGCTTCAGCATGCCATCCTAGCACCAGCATGGATGCACGGCAAGTCCTCCGGTCCAGCTGGTTGCTACCAAAAGGAGAGGGGAGCATCTTGCTCCTCACAGCAGGGAGCAAAATAGCCTGGGGGGACACGGCAAGCTGCACCCCAACTGCCGTTGCTAAGCAACCCTGAAGCGGCTGGAGGGACATCCGTGGGTTGCTAGGCAGCCAAACAGTGCTTTCCCTCTCCCCTTAGAGACATTGGAAAACCAGGCACTGGGGAAATGCGATCCATTCGAGAGTTGATGACATGAGCCGGACAGTAGGCCTATTCTGGGTACAAACTGTGGTGGTGGTGGTGATGCCTAGTGGGACGCAGTCCCTCGGCCGGTTCCAGCGTTGGGGGCTCCCTCCTCCACAGCTCTGGGGGCAGCAGCATTTCCCCCAACAGAGTAGCCGGGTGTTCTGGGGACGGCTCGGCTCCGGAGCAGCCCGAGGGGCAAAGGCATTCAGCAAAGTTGAAGGCACGCAAAGCCCGGGAACCCCTCAAGCTGATGGACAATCCACAGGGAGGGCCTTGTCAGGAGTCAGGCAGCACCATGCAGGATCCATCCGGAGAGGAAAGGTGGGGCAGCTGGGCTGCAAGACACGGCAAGCTGGAGCACTCCGTTCCGCCAAAGGGGAGGCATTTTCACGCAGCTTCCAGAAGAGGCCCCCTCATGGAAAGAGCTCTGCTCACACAGGCCCTTGACTCACGAGGAGGCTTCCTCTGCAGCTGGGCAGTTTTGTTCCTGCCACTCTTAGAGACTACAAGGTCAATCAGCCTCCATCTCAGAAGCAAATTTCCGCTCCTCTTCATAAGCTTCTTCCCCAAGGACTGAGCTCCTCTCGTCTTACTCCCAGTTTTCTGGCATGGGTTGCTCCGGGCAGCTGCTTTTTATCCCCCAGAGTTCGAGCTCTTTCTCCTGAGGAAGCACACCACGTGTCCTTTTAGGGCTGGCCCACTTCTCCCAAAATACAGCATTCCAAGGCGGTTATCTGTTTCTGAATCAGAGCTGGAAGAATGGGGCTGGAATTCGTAAATATTACTAAGGCAAGCATCCTTGCATGGGAGCAAACATTAGGAAATGTTCTCAACAGCAGGGGGTTGGACGCGATGGCCTTCATGGCCCCTTCCAGCTTTCTATTCTATGATTCTCTTGGCTTGCTCAATGGCCAGTTAAATGGCTACACTGGCTATTGGGAGGACCAGAAGGGTAAATAACGACAATGACACATAAAACAGATTTTGTATAAAGCACCTTCCTACATCTATTTTGTCATGTATGTGGGAACAGGTAATTTTTCTCTCCTCCTTTAGAGATGTGGAATTTTTTCTGTCTGCTCATGGCATGCTTGATGCCTGTGCAAGTGGATCTTAAATGGTTGCCATTGTGGATACGTATTTTGAGCAGGCAACAAACCTTGGTGGGGGTGGATTTATTTCTATTACGGGCAAAAAGTCCCACCTCCTTGTGATGGATCGGCCAGGTCAGGTAAATTCCCAGGAAGGTCACTGTGCTTGGACATGACAAGGGCATAACAGACATGGGCAAGGGATCCTCAGTGCATGTAGAAACTGCTCCCCCTTTGACCCAGAAAATCTGCAGGATTCTTGGCAATATCCCCAGGAATATTTTCAGTAAGTACCCGATTCTGCAGCTATTTCCTTTGAAGCATGGGTTCAAAAGAGTGCAAGTTGATGAGTCCAGTTGGAACTTGCTCCAAACCATCGAAGAACCGACTGGATTCCTCTGCAGTGAGAAGTGGATCCTTCGGATGACTCGCATCTGGTGTAGTTAAACCCTAACCTGGACAAACAAAGAATCTGGCCGCACCGCAAGGGAGGTGGAGTTGGGCGGGAACAGTTCCAGCAGTGGATGCCCAGAACACAACCCAAAAGGGCGCCATCAGTTCCTGGCTGGTTTAGGACTCTGGGCACTAAGGTGCCGAAGTCACAACCCCACCATATCTGTGCTTACCTCTGATGCAAACCCCGCTGAACCAGGAATTCCTCGGTCCACTGTGTGTGTTAAAGAAGTGCTTCGGCTAAAAAGGGAGCAGCTGCCTGCCTTCGGTGGAAAGTCTGAAGACGGAGGTCATGGGGCCACTTTGGCAGGCCTCCAAGCCACCTCAACAACTTCGTTTGCAAGTTACTGGAATTTTCAAGTTACCGGAATTGCTTAAAAACATGTTTACCTGCAGGCATGTTTATTACATCATGTATATATTTAGGGTCATGGCTACAGTCCATCAGCTAGTGGAGAATCCCAGCTTGTGTTTTCAAAGAATGGAAAATGTTGACTAGTCCTCATGACTGTGGAAGGAAACTGGCAGTGAAGAAAGTACCTCTCTAAGTAAAGGAGCTGCCTAGAAGAATCAGGACCGAGCATTCAAGAGCTAGGGAGAACAGAGAATTTTTTGAAGAGTGATAAACAAATCCACTGATCATCAAATGGGAAAAACCTTGAGCTCTGATGGAAAATTCACTATAGATATCAGAGTCAGATTCAAAACTCAAACTCTGAAATCTTTAGATGTCCACCATTCAAGCACAACATTCCGAAAATCTTGAAAGAGAATCTCTTCATCTGAAAAGCAAAACGTGAGACGTGACCCCCACCACACACACGCACACACACACTTTAGACACGATGTGACCAGCCACAGTTGTGAATACAGACAGACTGGTAGGGTGCTGTACTCAGGATGTCTGCACTGCCTCACCCCTAAGACGACAAAAAGGGGAAGAGCTGACGGAGGTTCTTGATTAACTTTGAGTTGGCTAAATGAAGGTCTTACCCTCTATAGAATCTGGGGTTTTTCTCATGGCCAGCATAGCTCGCTGTGGTTTTTGCGTGACGATTCATAATAGCCTGGAAACTTCCCAACTGCAGGCATTGCCCACTCCACCTGGCAGGTCAAAGGCAGAAAGATCAGTGCTGGCCACCATCTGGTGGACCTCCAGAAGGTGCTGGCATGCTCGCCAGTGATCCTGACTCGATGGACTTTGGTCTGAACCTGCGTGACTTTCCTTTGTCAGGGATCCTGGTTTTGTAACAATGCAAAGCCAGGATCCTTAGCTATTAAGGCATAACCTATCAGTGTGGAAAGATCCGGAGGAATCATTGTACCTTTGATCCTTGGGAAACTGGATCAAAGGGACATCTAGGTCCTAGCTCCCACTTAGCCCTGAAGCTCACTGGGTGACTTTGGACCAATCACTCCCTTTCAGCCCCACCTACCTCACAGGGTTGTTGTTGGGAGGATAAAATGAAGCTATGTAAGTTACCTGGGTTCCTCACAAGAAGAAAATGGGTGAGGTATAAATCCAATTCAACATAGTAGTGTGCGTGCGAGAGAGAGAGAGAGAGAGTTCTTCTGAGGGCACTGGATTGGGGAAGGGGCCTGCATTTATATTAAGGAAAGGTGTCCACAGGCAATTTGAACATGATGCTGAGCAAGGAGACGGCATGGAGTGCACCGTGTGCGATTCCAGCACACTCTGCCCACATTAACCTGGCCCAAGACCCGAGGCTGACACATGAAATACCTTTTGAGGAAATGAACGCCCAGCTCAGGCTTTCTCCTTGCGCTAACTGAAGGCCAGCTGAAAGGGCTGAGTAAGCCCTTCTCCACCCACGCGGCTCTCCAGGAAGAGGGTGCTGGCTCGGCAACGCCGTGGGCTGATCGCTCATGGCAACAGGTTGGCCCCCGGCCACCTCCCTGCACAAGCCCCCAGTGCTGGTGCGCAATCGTGTTTCCTCAGCAGAACGTGCTGTACAGCGTTTGTCCTCACAGCGCCCTGGAGCTTCCTCAGATGCAGGAGCAGCCATGAGGCCAGCGGGACGCCGTTTCATCCACAGCAAAGCCCTGGCTGACACACTGCAGGCCCACAAGCGCGCTGCAGCTCACTCGCTCTCTTTCTCTCTCCAGTTCTCCCCACTCCCAACATTTGCTCTCCAGGGTGCGGGCAACACCTGCTGAAATACGAAGAACAAGAGAGGAGCTAAATACCATTTCCAGGAGCTACAGGAAGCATCGGCTGAAGCAGAGCCCACGGCTAGCAAAACTTGATCGACGCAGCAAATGCTCCCCACCCTCAGCAAATGGAAGTGGGGCGGAGTCTTCGGTTGAGCCACAGAATGCCACCTGGACAGGTACAGATCCTGGCCCTGTTCCTACCAACGTCAAGGAGCAAGTGCCAAGCGCTGAGGGGCCCATCACAGTCCAGCCTAGTGGTTTTCCCATCATCCAGTCCAAAATAGGGAGATGGGAATTTCCTCAGGATACACTGAAGCATAATGCAGTCAGTGGATCAGATCTGGGAACCTTCCGGCTCTGTCTGGTGCACCTCATTCACCCTGAGCAGGGCTCACCAGAGCTTCCTGAAACGGGTCTAGGAGAGCAGCTCCATTTCCGTCGAGGCTCGGATGCATACTCAGAAAGCACTTGCACAGTCGAAGGAAGGGCTGAACCCGTCACTCCATGACACCAGTAGATGTGGCAGCAGGGCTGTTGTCTTTTCCCAAGGGTTCCTCAGACACCTGTTTCATCTCAGCAAGGAAGGCCATGGAGCCGAGAGGTGGCGATGATGCAGAAGACCAGGCCTGGCCCACCTGGCTGCATCTTCTTCAAACAAACTCATGAGAAAGCACACTAACATCTTGTCCATTGGAAGGTCTTCATGGTGCAGTTTCGGGTACCTCTGCCCCAGAGCTTCACATCTGGGAAGCACCCACGAAACTTTGTTGGGCACTGGGCATCTTCCCAGGATCATGCAAGGACAGCTGCAACTTTTACAGCTTGGGTAGTCTTCAGTTGACTTTGATGTTTCGTGTTTTCAGCCAAGGGTTGGGTCATTTGAGCTGGCTTTCCGCCAATAAAACCCGAGGCTCAGCCGTGAGACTCCCTCCCGCACCTGCAGTCTGGAGCAACCCGTCCTGGCTCGGCACGGATGCTCCCCAAACAGGGTCAACCGCCTGCTTTCAATCACACCCAACAAGCAGAATCCGTACCAGTCAAGGATGGAGATGTGCATCGACCTGAAGGATGTGCTGACTGGAAACTCCTCCTCCTCCTCCTGGAAGCTGCTGCTGTGAAGGCCTTCAGTCAGTGGAGGCCTTGCACTTCCAGCTGGTGCTGCAGACCTGCCCTTCTTCAGAGGTTTGAGAACAGCCTCGTTGGCCGGGAGCACAAATGCAGTCCGAAGAATTGCAGCCTTCCTCCAACTTGGTGTCCGCCAAAACTTTTAGAGTGGCGCTCCCATCCTCCACAGCCAGCACGGTGGGAAGGGTCGACCAACACAGATAGAGGACACCCAGGCAGGGAAGGCTGATTTGGTACAACAGTGGCCAATTGCAAGAAGCGTTATCAATGAGATCAAGATGAAAGAGACATTCAGCGCCCCGACACCAAAGTGGAGACGTGTTCCCACACCAACCATCCCTAAACAAAGAGCTTTCACATGTTCAAAAATCAAGGAACAACTTGGGCAGGAAGACGTTGAATAAGTGAGGTGAGTTTGGTCTTGATCACTGGCCATCAAGGTGGGATCACCACTACTTTTGTTCTGAGAAGGAGAAAGACCTGAGCATAACCAACGCACCACACTCTTTACCTTTAATCGCTTTGTAGAAAATGATGGTTCAACAGCAGAGGGGTATGTGGCTCTTGGAGAGGGAGAGGAGAGGAGAGGAATGAGACCAGGAAAGCATGGCAAATTCGCACTTAAACAGCAACGATGCAGGAATGTGGAAAACAACTGAAACGGCACAAGGAGAGATGGTCCCTGAGGACACCGCCCGCCCCCTGGACCCTCACGCCCCGTCCTGCGAATGTTCCCCCCCCCTTCTGCTTCTCCAGCCACGGTGTGTCAAACACGTTCTTTTCCTGCTGCAAGATCAATGTTTGGGTGTAAAAACTGTGCTTCTCTTCTGTCTCCCCTTTTGGGTCTCAGCTGGGCAGGAAATTCTCTCCGGCTTGCTCGGGGGGGTCGAAGGGAGAATGCGACCAGGGAGGGGCTTGGCGGGGGCGTCAGGGCCTGCTTGGGGAGTGTCTGGGCTACAGGCGGCCCCCCAAGAGGAACTCCACGGGAGCGCCCTTCCTCAACAGCAGCTGCGGTCCGAGCCATCACTGGAAAGCTGCGGCTGCAGCTAGAACACCTTCCGGGCGAGGCAGTCAGGCACATGGGCCTTCTGCACCCCCGTGAGCCTGGGGGGGGGGGATCAATGGTCAGAGGGCCGAGATCCCAGCCTTGCTTGAACTTCCGAGTCAGCGGCCGTGGATTCTCCACCCCGAGGGCTGAAGTCTCCCAGACCAGATGACTTGATGGTGACCCCTATGAACCCTGAATGTCCCATGATTTTGTCGCTCCTTAGGAAAGATCCCACTAACACACGACTTCAAACACAAAACCCCTCGACATTTGGAGGGGCTGCAGCTGCTCCAGATGTTGCAAACATTCCTCAGAGGAGCTGCTCCCGCCTGGTACACTCATCATTTGCGAATTAAAATGGCACAAAAGCCCCTGCTACCAACTGGCTCTCTGGGCGGCCAACATCTTCTCCAACTCGGTTTTTGCAACGTCCCCTTTTGGGTGGTTTCAGGCCTGCAGATCAAGCCTCTGCTCCAGAGCAGCTTCCCCTTTCTGAGAGCCCCCCAGATGCAGTGAGTGGCGCCTGCCACCCTCCCCTGAACCAGCGCGGCTTAGCATGCGCGGCTGGCTGCAGAGCAGTGCCTTCTTCACTGTGGCACCTACCGCACGGAAAGGGTTGGCTGGCCTCGAGTGGGGTGTGCGCCTCATTTGCCTATGCGTGCGTGTGTACGGATGTAAACTCTAGAACAGATTAAGTTGCTGAGGCACAAGAGACACAGACAAGCACAATCCACATTCAAGTTGCTGAGCATCAGGGTTCCGTGAGGTGAATTGGTCGCCACAAGGACAACAGCAAAGGCAGCCCATTTAATCTGCACCTTCTGCAGGTGAGTCTTGTCTTTCAGGGCCAGCCCAGCAACACATTTCCCAGCACTCTGCAAGTGCAGTGAAGGCCCATTTTACAGCTGAGGAAACCAAGGCCGAGTTGTGAGTAGTTATGTACAGATCAGAGGAATAAGTATGCCGTGGACATGGAACAGAAAATCAAAATTCCTAGCTCAGGGGAGCTGGGCATCTACCTTGAGCCCACCTGTACTTTAGAGAACGAATCCACCCCCCTCCCACACACACACAGAGGACTCACTGCATCCAGGGGAAATGGGCCACCAGAGCTCAAGCTTTTGAGGATTTCCGTTCAAAAATAAATCTTCCTTTAGAACTCAATGACCTCCATTTTGCATCTCATAGAAAGAATGAACCCTTTGTTGCTGACCGCCAGCTTTGTACCACCCTTCCCATCAGCCCCAGCTGCTGATGTGATATCACAGGGACTGCATCTGGGGGGGTGACCCCTATCTTGTACATTGCATAGACTGAAACAAAAACCCAGGCCCCACAAAGGGCAAACAAACAAACAGGCCCCCCAAAAGGAAAATGAGTCCAGCTTGCATCCCACTTTCGCAACCGTCGAGGTCATCCCATCCCTCTCAAGGACAGCATCTGGAATTGGTGGCAGGCCCAGCTAAGCAAGGAGCGTTGCCCGTCCCACAACACGGGACGCAGGTACACTGCCTCTGCAGATAGAAGCCTTGTCTAAGCGCTACTAACGATTATGGCGGCGTGGATATAAGGAGACGAAGAACTCCCATGAGAGAACTTCAGCTCACCAATCACTAATTAGATGGAGCCCCATCTCTCCAGGCAAGGGACCATCCTCATGACATCCCAAGGAAAAACAATGGGGGCAACTGCGAAATCCCCACTCGCTTGGGAGTGGAGAGAAGCATCGTGAGCCACCGGAGACAGACGGAGAGCAGAGGTACTCACGCTATCACACACAGACTCAGTTCACACAGGACAGCCGACCCCGGGTAGGTCGCCGGCAGTTCGTAGACCAACCACCGTTTAGCCCCTAAACAACCCGGTGCCCCCATTTGCAAGTCACGCTCACACTGACGGATGGGCCAAGCCTGGGTCGCTTACCCAAAGTGGAACTGAGGAGAACGCCGAGACAACACGATCGCTCACTCCTTCCTGCTCGCAGCCTGCAAATCGGAGGTTGACAAGCCCGGGTTGCAGTTCTGTGCAAACCGGCCCATGCACCTTAGTTTCCTGCGCTCTGGCTGGACGTTAAAAACAACAGCCATTACTATGCTGGCGTGATCTCGACTGGAACACCAGAAGTACACCACGCGTGTCATATGTACGATCGCACGTATCTTAAGAACTCATTTCAGCTGCTCATTGCTACTTCCGCAGAATTAGAAGGAAAATAAGAACTCATTTTATCATTCTGTGTTTATGTTTACTCTGGCTTCTTTAGCCTGCAAGGTGACAACAAACCCTTTTATTTCTATAATAGAGGCTTATTTTTTGGTCAGGAAAAAGGGAGGGGACCCATCCAAATAAACCTTCTCCAGGGATCTTGCAGGTGTTGTGCATTGCCAAATTCATCTAACCTTAATCTTTCCATATACAACCCAATGAATAAAAATTAGTACGCCTCTGTTATAAAATGATAAATAGACATTCAGGGGGCTCAGTAAGTGGAGTACATGGGCTGTTTGTGGTTTCGCAGAGATTTTACAGCCCCCAAATATGGAAACAGCAACACCCTCAGTAAGGTTTGTCACAAGTACACTCTCTGCACACTTCATCCGAGGTGACTGAAGGCATGGAATTCCTGCCGGGGTCTTGCGGGACAAGAGCTCTTCTGGAGATGCTGCCTGGGTGACGGGCCTTTCACACATTCCCAAGGGATGAAGGCGCCTTCTGAGAACCAGCCCCTTATGGGGGGCCAAAGCTGAGCATCCAGAAAGGTCCAGCTCTTCCAAAAGTCCTCTTGGCACACACTTTATTCTCCAAACTCTGTTCAGAACTGCTTCTCCTCACTCCCCCAACTTTGCTCCACAACCATTCCACTCTTAAAGGCAAACTTTAAGCCAAACATAAAACGTACAGTGACCTCACTGGATCTCACTAAAAGAAAAGTACATGCACTTAGATTCAGTGTGCCTTATTTCACCACCAAAATCCATTAATATATGCCCATTTCAAACCATTTTAAAACAGAAAAAAGCAATTAACACAGCTAAACCACGTTTATTAAAGAAGTGGTGAAAAAAAGAGTAAGTCTCCTCTCGAACACTCTTTGCCAAGAAAGAAGGCTGAAAGAAAAAACAGCTGCGTTTAGGTCCACGTTCCAAATTAAAAGTAATCTAACAAGGTCTGTGGGGATGACTCCTTTGGCTGCACACTGAAGTTGCATTTCTACCAAGTCAGTGTAATAGTACTGAGAGGGGATAACGCTGAAAAGGAAATTCCTCAGAACTGAGGTAGTTTAAGTGATCAGCATGTTTTTCCCAGCTTCTTGCAAAAAGGAAAATTGCTATTTACAATCCATCCCTGGCCCTCCACCCCTGCATAAATTATAATTCTTGTTCAGGTTTTATGCTTTTGTGACTGCTTTCTACAGAAAAGGGAGTAGGGAAAACAGAACACCAGATAGCTATGCCAGAATTATGCCTAGTTTCGGAACATGGCGTTTTAATAAATAACTGGCTACTTCCAGAAATACTGTGCCTCTGGGATTGCTTTATTGTAGCATCTCAGCCAAGGCCGTTCCATCTTAATATATCTTAATATAAAATTATTCTGCAGGAATTTGGTGTGTGAACAAAAATCCATGACCTTGAGCTACCAAGTAATGAATGCATAAAAATGGGGAAGGGGGAAAACCCCTCCAAAGCCAAACACTCCCCATGTTTGCAATGCGATGCAGGCCTGTGATCAATTCTTGCTTCCCTCCATCTCCTTTCTTCTACACTCAATGGATTGTTTTTAGATCCAGAAGAAACATGCTGGGTATCTGCTTAAAATAGGAAGACGCTTCTAGAACAGTTTTTAGTCTTTCTGCAGACTTAACATCCTTGAAAGCAATTTAGTTCCATTTAAAAATAAAAACAGAACTATACACATTTATTTGTGAGTGGGAAAATCCATGCACAAGTCCACAACCCAGGTAAACCCTGTCTCTCTAGGTAAAAGCTCTCAGCCTCACCTGTTCCCCTAAGTCCACTTCCAAAACCAAAGGTAACTCGCCCGTTAATGAAGGGGTGGGCCACTTCTGTCCTCCCAGATGTTTCAGCCTGCAACTCCCACCAGACAGCATGGGGGGGGGTGTGGCACATCCGGCAGGGCAGGGGCTCATCAGGGCAGACCCCCCCACAATAGCCAGTTCCCGAAGAACAGTCCCGAAATGCAGGCAGCTGTGGTGACACCAGTACTAGCAACCTTCAGCTCCACCAGAAGCAGCAGGTCTTCCGTAAAGCCAATGTCCCCACCGATGAAAAGATTGCCGGTACCATGTCCCTGGAGTCCCATCTCCACAACTCCACTGTGCACGGACCGAAACACCTGGGGCGAGTCTTTCACTCTTCCGCTCTGCAGAGGAAGTACTTCCTCGCAGAGACCTTTCAGGGTTTCTGCGCAGAACATGAGTGGCGATTCCAGGGACACGGAGATGAGAACAGACGTAGCACAGGCAGGCCGTGTGCCGAGAAGCGAACCGGCCACGAGAACGGTGAGGAGCCCCTTCTTCGCCTCTAAGGAAAAACTCCCCTGAGTGAAGCAGGGAGAGGAGGAAAGGCAGGCCAGCCGCGCCTCCCACAGCAAGGAACAAAGTGTGCTGGAGCCACCCCTCGCATGACGCTCTAAAGACTGGAGGAGCCCGCCCCCCCCCCAATTAGCTCCACTTCGTTTTTCGATAAGGCATCTCGCGTAATGGATACACGTGGGAGCGTAACTAACAAAGCGACTTCTGTGGCTGGCTGGGCAGCGTCTTTCCCAGCCCAAGAAATACGATAAATTGTTTCCTAAAAACCCTTTTGCTTCTGTACAGATAATTTCAAATTTCAGGGCAGTTCCTCAATACATGCCAAGACGGAATTTTCTGTTGTGTTGTAGGAAATGGGCTAAAATAAAATTAAGGGGAAGGAAAGGGACGGCTCGGAGGGAGAACGAGGAAAGAAGGTGGTTAAAAAAAAAGACAAAAGCATCACTAACTCCAGACCTGTACAGACACTTAAGTTAACCACTTTTAATTGTGGTTCATCAGCCAACAGGACAGACTAACTGGTCCAAATCCTTGTGCATTTTTCCCGTCCTCCAAATTGGGCGAGAGCAGGAAAAACTCATTAAAACCAGTGACAACATTGTAAAAACTGTACATGGCTGTCCATTAACTTACAAAGGATTCACCCGCCCCCAAAAATCACTAGATGGCATAAAAGTGAAATCAGGTGCCGTTTAACAAATACCTTTTTTTTTTTTTAATAAAAGTCATTGTTTTCCCGTTCTTCAACTCTAAAAATAAAAAATAAAAAAATAAAGTGGCCCAGTTATCTCCACTGTCTTTGCCCGGCCAGGAACAGGAGGATGCTTGGGAGAAGGGCTGCCTGGGAAAGGCCCGGGCTGCTGGCCCCGTCCTTCGCCTTTTTGTCCATTTTGTTGACGTGCTGCGTTACGTCCGTGACGTTCAGCACCAATTCGGGGGAACACTCCTGCATTTCGCAGCCACTGCCGCTGCCGTCTCCACTTCCTTCGTCGCCTAGCAGAGCGAGGGACAAGAAGAGAAAAGTGAAAATCAGGGGCTTGAGGACTCTGGGGGAGCCCGCATTTGGCCCCGGTCCCCCTTGTGCATCGGGGAGGTTGGTCAAGGCTTGGGGGAAGGAGGTTCTGGGCCCCAAAGAGCTCACTAGTAACCCAGAGATGGGAAGGCTTGGAGGGCAGAATGAGGAGGTAACCTGGAATATTTGGAAAACCCTCCAATTTCTCAAAAGCCCTATAAAGCAATGGAGAAAAGCCTCCCCCACACTGAGCTTTGCTCGTTTCCACCTGCTCTCAATTTTTTCCTGCTTTCCCCCCACAGATGGTCACTTCTCCACTGGCAACTGTGGGCCAATCACTTTCTCTCAGCCTAGCCTACCTTGCAGGGTTGCTGTGATGATAAAAAGAAGGCAGGTGGGGAAGGGCCACGAGCTTGGTGGCAGAGGTCCAAGGGTTGATCCCTAGCAACATCTACAGGTAGATCCAGGGAAATTTCTGCCAGAAACCCTGGAGAGTTGCTGCTGCCAGTCTGTGTCAGCAATATGGGCCAAGGCCCTGACTCACTATAAGCCCAGTTCCTATTTCAAGTTCAAGTAAGTTCCTATTTCAGTCAGCCCATAATTCACAACCATGAGGTCTAGAATCTTCCTTTTGTTTTAGCAGAAGAAACGCTAAAGTGTTAGAGCCTCTGCTTTGTCTTGCAGAAGGAACCAGGTTCAGCCTTGGCTGCATCTCCTGGAAGGGCAGGAAGAGCCCCTCCATGAAACAGAGCCACCACTGCTGAGTGGAGTTGGCCATAGTGGACCAGGGTTCAACATGGCATCAAGCAAGTTCTGATGCTCCATCCATGTTTAAATTACAGTCAGCCCCGTGCACCAACAGTCAGGTCAGACGTCCGGCATGCTTACTTATATCGATGAAGTCAACGTCATTCCCGTTATACGCATTCTTCATCTTATTGGTCATCACCCGCAGCGCCATGATTTGCCGGCGAATTACCATGTCCACTTTTGACGTGTCGACTTCCACCTCAGGGTTGTTGGCCTGGTTGGCGAGGCCATTCGCCATCACGGCAAAGACGTACCTGTGATGACAAAAGCCGTCCATCTCGGGTCAGCGGCTCCCAGTCAGAAGTTGCCTTGACCCCTTTCTGGTCTCCTTCCCAGGAGCAACCCCAGTTCAAAACACCAGTAGGACCAGCCGGCAGCTGTAAACCAAAACCCCTGGAGGGCACCAAGTTGGGGAACACTTGCTTGGGATCCAGTTCCCTTATGTTCCCCAGGCATCTCTCCCATGCTTGGCCCTGGCCAGGAAGTAAGTCAAGCTGAGATCAAGTCTGCGGCCCCTTGGGGACTTGAGCGGATTCTGTGCACCAAGTTGCAAAGGACAGACTCCTCTGGGCAAAATGGACAAAAGACCCGATTCTTTGCAAGAGCATGCGAAGCCCAAAAGTCACGCCTGCAGAAGCAAAAAACCCCACTTGAACCTGCTTCCTGCTGGACGTCCACAAAAATCCCAGCATGAGGTGGACAGAGGGAAGAGAGAAAGTTGGCCCGAGTCTCAGGGAATGAGTGGAGGAAATCCGATGGATTCCTCACACTTCCATGTCAGGAACGAGGACAAAATTGCAGCTAGCAGACCGTCAAATGCTCAGTGGACCTTCAGCTCACATTGCCTTCTCTGACTTTGACCTGGGGGTCCAGCAACTCGAGGCGGTACTGATCTGTCAGGCAAGCTTTAGGGTTTAGGTAGGCTGGAAGTGGTACATAAAGGTAAAAATACATAGGATACAAGCAACATGCACCCTTCCCCTTATTTTGCTATCCCATTTGCAAACTGCAAAAGGGAAGGCACGATTCAGCTATTTAATCTTTGCAAATCAGTCTTGCTAAATTTTATCCATCTTTGCAATCTTTGTTAATTAATCTCTGTAAATCCAGAGAGCTTTGGCTATTGGGCGGTATAGAAATGTAGGAAGTGAAAATTAAGGCGCCGCTGCCAGCCGCTGCCTTAATTTCCCCATCGTGCCCTCGGAATGACAATCCTTGTGGGGGCAAGATGGAAAATTATAGATGGTGTTTGGCAGGAGTGAGGAGCTGTGGGGAGCCAGCGAAGTTCTGCACACACACCCTTCAAAACGTGCCAAAACCTTGCAGAAATGTGTATGGGGGAAGGCAGCTTTGCCCCACTGCTTCTCCCAAGCTCCCCGCAGCTCAGTCTCACTCCAGGAAAGGTCTCCCTTGCCCAAACACAGGAAACCGTGTGCTCCTCCTCTCCCTCTGGTGGCTGTTCCAGTAGTTTGTCTACACCTCCCACGATGCCTCCGCATTGGCCCTGCTGGCCAGGACAGGTGGGACCGGTCGGCTAGCTCACCTGCCGGCCACGAGCTGCCCTCCCTGCCTAGCCCTGGCATCCCTGCCAGAAGCGACTGATTAAGCCGGGTCCTACAAGCAGCTGCCAATGTCCAGTGGACTGACACCCGCCCCCCCCCCACGTGCTGCCCCCATGGCCTCCTACAAATAACTGGGGGTGTGGACACTGGGGAGCCCGGGCACGAAAGAGCACTCTGTGGGGTCCTCATTCCCCCGCTGCTGCTTCTGCACCCCACTGGTTCCCCTCCCCAAGCAGCACCCACCGCTTAGGGACAGAAATTTAGTGCTTCCGGGGGCCACCCACAACGATCTCGTGACAGATCTCCGCCAAGCTGTCCCAGTCCAGAAACAAGCCTTCCCACTTCCGACGGGGCGTCATCCAGGAAGCGACGCCTTGACTGCAGAAGCAATAGATCCCACCAGCACAACGGAGCTGGGGTGGGACCCACGGCTTCTGGAACGGGATCGGCATCAGTGCTCCACTGGATACTTGGCGGGATTTGGAGAGGCTGGAAGTCAAGAGGCGGAGCGGCAGAATGCCACGTTCCGATTCCTCCCAAACCTGCTTTTGCTGCTTCCGTTCCAGCACTCGTCGTCGTCGAAGTTGCTGGCAGCCATGTTCTCGTTGCTGCAAATGCTGTTGGGAAGTGAAGACCAGAACTTCTTCGCCTGCTTCAGCTTTTCTTTCACGTCTGTCACCTGCGTAAGTTGAGAAGACACCATAGCCACAGCGATTCCGCCCTTGGTTTGCCATCTTCAGGCTGCTGGTCAAGCCAGGTCAGAATGGTCTGCACCAGCTTCCTCAGCCTGAAATCCTCCAGTTATTTCAGACTTCAACCAGCGTCAGCCTGAACCACCATGGTCAGCAGCCCGGAATGCTGGGATCGTTCTCCAGCACGTCTGGAAGGTGCCAATTCGGGGAAAGGTGCTCACCAGGGTCCTGCAAATGCTCTTCTGAGGTTGCTGGCCGGGCCTCTCCCGGCCCTGCCGGGGGTTCCAGAAACTGGACGTACGCCCTCATGCGCCAGTCCTCTCAGCCCGCGGCCCCTCCCTCCAGGCACGGCTGGAGGTCTGCGTCACTCAGAAAAGATAGTGCTCTGCATATATTTTTATGCAGGCTATTTTTGGAGCGACCCGCCACTCAGTGAGCCTGCCAAACGATGTGCAGATAAAAGCCATGTGCCAAACTGGGACGGATGGTTAAATCTGAGGGTGGTGCTAACTCTTAAACGCTGTGCAGAGCAATGTTATCTTCCCCGGCCCCCTAGAGAGGAGGACTGCCTCAGTCTTCCCAAGGAGCAGCTACCACGCCCAGGGTGCTGCCACAGAACAGGCCATGCCGCGAGCATCCATCAGCCTCCTCACGGTTTGGCTCTTCGGCACGGACCCTCTGCCCAAGATGGCGCTTAAGAATGGATGCAGAGCTCAGGCCGGGATCGGGCTTCCTTGCCCTTCCCTTGTTCAGCCCTGGCCTGGGAGGGAGCCAAGTGGAGATCAAGTCTGCACTCGGGGTGGCGAGCGGACTTCCTGTGCAAAATGTAGGGGCACATGGTTCTCAGTGTAAGATGTGCACACTACGTAGGAAGCCAGTCTGAGAGAATCAAGGCAGAGCGGGCCAGAGTCTGGGGGGCTGAGCCAAGGAAATCCAGAGGCTTCCCACCTCCAGAGCAGATTCCTCACGCATCAGTATGCCAAAGGTGGCTCAGGTCTCCCTTCCAGAGAATGTCTAAGTGACCTCTAGCATCCACCATCAAAAGCAGGTAACGTCAAAGCACTGCTGGATCGACCAAATGGTCCTGTTTTCCATAGTGGCAACAAGATGGTTCACACCAGGCAACAGCCCTCTCTCGCTCCTGTTCGACAGCAGCTTTCTAATCCTCAAGGATTCCAAGATGAGCTCCAGAGCATGTAAAGCTGTTGATGCTTCTGATGCTTGCATCCCTAAAAGGAAAACCTTTCTATTGGGACAAGAGGAGGAGAGTCGCAAGTTTGGACCCCACAGATGAAATTTCAGGGTGGATCTCTGCAAACTTACCAGCCTATCCAAGCTCGTGCCTGCCGCTGTCGTGGGCCGCTCCTCTGGGTTATAGGGTCTGAAACGAGCGCTGAAGCTGCTTTCTGGAGCTGAGCGAGAGGTCCGACTTTGCACCAGCATCTTGGGCTGTCCACATCCTTGGAAGACCTGGGCCGATGGGCGACACAGAACTGGGTTTTAAGCCACTTTGCTTTGACCAGCCCTAAAATCCTATGGCAATTATACCAGCAGTCTGGAATGAAAGTTCTAGCCCGGGCAGATTTGGAAGGAGATATTTTCTGAGCCGTCACAGCCAACGCTAATTTACAAGGATCATGTCCCACTTCTTAAATTAGTATCTTGACCCCATCATGGTACCTTTGTGCCTGCCTTCCAGCTTTGTTTCTCACCTTTAAAAAAAAGATCACCCTCCCCAACTGAAGCATCCAGTGATCCTGCAACCCAAACTGTAGAAAGCACTTAAAACAACCGCAGTGCTTAACTTCTGAGTGTGGATGTTGTTTTTGCAGACTTGGAACTGGTTGTGCACTGGCATTGCTGCGATTTTGTATTTTAGTACTTCTGTGTATCACTTCAAAATCCTTGTGCCGAAAAGCAACATAAACAGTAACACAAAGCTACCTAAGAGAAGCCTTGTAAATACAGGCAGGCACCTGCATTCGGACCGTCAAGCCGTGAAGTTTCAAAGATGCAGAGGTGCTTTTGTGTACTTTACTGTAATACTGGAGAGGCGAGTCCAGCAAAGCACGACCCAGGTTGCGCCACACTCAGGGTGCGATGCCACATGAGGGGAAAAGCACATGACGACCAACACGGGTGCATGCCTGCTCTGCCACATGCTCAGAAGCTTACTTCCAGGAGTCCTCCACTGTCATTGCCAACCTATTACGGTACAGTATTGTGTGGCCGATTGTGTTAGCTGGGTGCCTAGGCTAACGTGCAGGACTCACAAACAAACAGGACTTTCAAATGCGCTCTTGGAACGGAACTTGTGTGTATGTGGGGGAACAGAACTTGTGTGTATGTGGGGGAACGGAACTTGTGTGGATGTGGGGGACTTCCTGTAATCCCATACATCCCATTTGCTCCTGAGTTGCTTCCCCCACAGGCAGCATCGCAATTCGTCTTATTAGCCCTTTAGGACAAAAGCACCCTTCTATGAGGCAAGAGGGACCGAGAGGTCTGTCCCTCCTCCACCAGCCACTGCTCTTCTCCGTTGGTTCCAGAGGTCCCAAAGCCAGGCAGCTGATTAGCACCCTGCTCTGTGGGTGCTGGAGTTTGGGACCCTGGCGAGGACCGAACGTCAGAGTCTTTCCGTCCTCCTGCACTGACTGGCCCAGACCTGCGGCCCCTCCCGAGCCCCCCGGTCCTACCTTCTGGGAGACCTGCATGCTGTTATCTTGCATGTTCATGATGGCGTCGGAGATCTTCACATCGATGGGGTCCATGACAGATTCGATGTTGAAGGGCCCCTCCAGTCTCTCTGCCACCATCAGCATCGAGTCTAAGCACAGAAGGCCAGAGAGCGGTGAGAAGTGGTTGAGCGCAGAGGCAAGCAATCCCTGCCCGCCACTAGCAACTTCTCCAGAGGACTGTCTTCCAGGGCTGCCTCCTGGGGGCAGAGCCTTTTCCACAGTGGCCCCACATCTCTGCAGTGCCCTTCCCAGGGAGATCTGCCTGGCACCTTCTCGGTGATGCCAAGTTAAGACTTTCCAACAGGCACTGAACATTTAATCTGTTGCTCCGGTTTTTAACTTCCTTGCAGTACCAAGCTGGTATTTTCACTGCTGTTTTTAGTGTCTGGGTTTTTCAGGGTCACAAACTAAATAATTTAACATCTTTCCCTCAAAGAGGAATTTCTATACCCAGTTGAATTTTGTAACCCCTTTGAATCTCCCCAAAGTTTTCCTTCTCTGCATTGTTCCATGCTATTCTTGCACTTCGCACACACACTACTCTAAACAAAACCCAGAATTTGGCTGCATCTGCCCTGCCCTGCCCTGCCCTGCCCTGCCCACCTCACATCTCTCCTGTCTGTCTGCTCAGGCCTCTCCCTCCTGTCTCCAGCTGCATCAAGCTATTGCTACTGAGAAACAAGAGCTTAATCATGCAAATAGGTGTTGCTGCCGAAAGACACAACTTGGCTCACTTACTCTGGCAGCCTAGCTAAGTTCTTCCATGCTACAGATTCAAGGAGGAATGGATATTTGAGATTGTAGGTTCTCTGGTCAGGTGCCCTCCTGACATTTCAGATGTCGGCTCGCAGGATTCCCGACCATGAGCCATATTGGCTTGGGAAGATGGGCGCTGAATCCAAAAGATCTGGAAGGCACCAGGCTGAGAAAGGTGACCTCTGTTCCAGCCTTCTTTTCCACACGGCCTTTCCCAGCATGTGAAAAACAGAGATGCAGAAACGTGGGGCATTTTCTAGGTAGATTTCCCCACCTTCCAGAAACCAGAAGGAAAGGGCTCATGTCTCAGCTTTCCGCCTCCCACTCCAGTCCCTCACATGGGCGCCTGTTGCTCTGTGCTCTCCACCCAGCTCACATTCTTCGCCCCGGGGGGAAAGATTCCACTCTTCAAACAGCACCCTTCCCTGAAATTTTGCAATCAGGACAGATTATCTCGAATAAATAAGGCCATCTGTCTTTTCTCATACTGCATTTCAGGTTTTCCCGTTTAAAGATAGTTTAAAAAACTAAAAAAACAAAGGAAAAAAATCAGAGCACAGACATGCTTTCGGCGAAACGGGTCTTTCATCACTCATATTTAGTTAGAACCTTAATCTATCAGGGTAGGTATCACTGAGGAAACTTTAGGGATCCTCTGGGGTTTGCGTAGGGTGGGGGCAAGGCAGACAATCATCCCGCCTGCCAGTTTGGGGAGGAATCCCCAAATGGACTCCAGGTTCCCAGGAAAAACTGACTCGGCAAGCTTCGGGTGTCATTTTGTAACACTACAGCTCCCGGACAGCCAAGTAGTGCGTGAAGTGCACGGCTCCACCACTCCCGCTCGGCTCTTCCGGCCAGCAGGCAGGATCCGGGGAGCTCCCATCCTTGGCTCGTTTAGCACCACGCCTGTGCCAGGAGATCCAGCCGGTCCTCCCCCAGGAATGCTGCCACCGAACGGTGTTGCTCTGGGCGCTGGAAGGGCCGAGCGCCTGCACTCTGTCCACACGGCGATCAGCCAGCGGCACCGTCCCGCCCACGTTCCCAGCCACTGGTGTACACAGGCGCTCTGCCTCCGGTACCAGTGCTGGCATTTTCCGTCAAGACCAGCAGCGCTTTGGGAGAAACTCACCCCTTCAGAACACTCAATTCTGCCCAAGCCGAGAGCGACCACAGCCACGTAAAGCAAGCTCTCCGGAAGAAACCACGCCACGTGGCGGTGCGTGAAGTCAGCCTGCGCTAGGCGGTCCTGAGCCGCAGCTCCCAAAGCGCCCCTTGATACTGGGCAGCTGCAAAAATGGGTACGCCCAGCCACGGGAGAGTCCCTCAAGTAAACGGGACCCGTCAAGAGTCCCGCCAGCCGTTCTCAGGCCGCGCCAACTAAGTCAGCGGAAGGGACGGTGCTGGAGAGACTGAGCGGTGGTGCACCAGCAGGCAGGCTCGCAGGAGAGAACAGCCCCCCCTCTGCAATGGGGGGGCTGTTCTCGACTTTTCCTGGCAGAAACACCCCAAGCACAAGCACACCCGCACAAGTCCTAACCGCTTCCCCACGGTGAAGCGGGGAAGGCCGCAGACAAATGCACAGCGAGTTCGGCAGGACCGCAGCCTGAGACTGCAGCAGGCTCCCAGACTTCTGAGAAATGGCCGCTCCCATGAATGCCCCCCATTGTGTGGTGGGGGACGAGCGGGGGAACCACGTCGACATGCCAGCAGACTGCAAGCGGCGAGGAGGCGCGCAGAGCCGGTTCTGTGCCGCCCGCACAGACGGCGGCCTCCGGACGTATTGCTTCGCCACTGCCATCCCCCCATCGGAATGGCAGCACTGGCAGGGGATGATGGCAGTTGTAGTGCAGAGGGTGGGGTGAGGGGAATGTTGCAAGTGTCTGCCCCCCCCCCCCCCCCCGTTTACAAACAAGAACAGCAGCTTTGTTTGTTAAGAGTACCTCCCGGCACACCACGTTTGGAGGCATTTTTGTTGGTTTACCTTAAAAATCAAGGAGTATTTCCATTGGCCAAGGAGGGGAAAGACTTCTGATCCGTGAAGTGTTCCCACAGAAAGACTCTCAGGGGAAAAAAGAAGAAAAACAGCTACTCCGGGTTCTTTGCAAACTCGCAGGGCAGGGATGAGCACTCCGCAAATGCCGTGCGGATCCGGGCGCCTGCTCCTCGCAGTGCCATGGCATCGCTCGCGGGACCATGAAGGAATGCAAGCCTCCAGGGGCGGGGGGGTGGAGAGCGCGGACACCACCGCACATGAAAGTGTAAGGAGCCTGCTGTTGATCTTGGGGGGCGCATTCAGCTCGAGACCTTTTGGGGGTGGCAGGCACTGGGGAGGGAGTGACGAGAAGAAGTACACTTTAATCACAGCGGGCGACAGATCGGGGTGGGGGGGCACCTAAAGCCAAGAAACGAGGACTGGGGCAGGCATCTGGCTCCTGCCCCTGCTGTGACCCAGCGGGTGCCACGGCCCGGCAATGGCGGCATGCGGCACGTTCTGCCGGCGGCACCTTTTGGCATTGGTGACATCAGCTGCGGTTCGAGACGACGATGCTTTCAGGAAGGTGATACCCAACCAAGGAGGTGAGGAGGGGCCGTTCTGGGACCTCAGGGGCTGCCTTTCCTCACATGCGAGTTTCCTTCCCTCCCCCAAACTTGGGCTGAGTGGCTTCTGCCTCCCACAAAGAAGTCTGCATGGCACTTGCCCCAGACAGGGCGTTCTTGGTGGTGGCACCGGGGCTGCGCAATGCCCTCCGAGACCACGGCTCCACTCCAGAAGGCCGCCTTTGA
This sequence comes from Varanus komodoensis, assembly GCF_004798865.1. Taxonomy (NCBI): domain Eukaryota; kingdom Metazoa; phylum Chordata; class Lepidosauria; order Squamata; family Varanidae; genus Varanus; species Varanus komodoensis. The sequence goes on from NW_025336401.1 coordinate 2,558,933, forward strand.
GGACAGTGCCCCCCGGAAGAAGCTTGCCACATATCACAGCACAAAAGGCTGCAGTGCCACAACAATGAACTCGGCGCGGTCGAAATGACGCTGCACGCCGACACCCAGCGGCACCCGACACGTGCCTGGCTCACTGGCTGGCTGAAGTGTGTCAGTCTTCTGGCCCTCTCAAAGGCTTGCAGCAACTGGGCATCAACAGGAATGGGACACCCCAAAAGGCCCTGAGGTTGCCTGGCTCAGCTGCAGACAATTTGGGCACATGCTTGGTTTTTTAAAAAGGGCCAGGAGGCATGGGCTGTCCGTCTACTTGCATGGGATGGCTCTGCAGGGGAGGGGGGGCAGGGGGGGAGGGGAGGGGAGCAGGAGGAACTTCTCCGAGAACTTATAAGCCTATGAAACTGCCCCCTGTCAGATCCATTAACTGGAAGTTCCGTGGATTAACTTGGGGCCTTCTTCGCACAGTGCCTGCATCCGGGGGGCCCCTCCCCAAGGCTCCACCACCCAAGCGGTCGGCCCAACTTTTCCAACCCGAGTCCCTGCGAATGTGCCGGACTGCAAAGTCCATCCCTCCCGGCTGCAGAACTAGTGTCAGCAGAAAGATGCCCGAGCCATAAAAATACGTAGCTGATCGACCGAGTTATCTGCGCATGAGACAGGAAGGGAGCGCAACGACAGAAAGCCAAGAGACGGCGACACAAGTGCTCCCGACACACAAATCCACCCGTGTTGATCCCGCCGACAAAGCTTCTCGCAAACTGCGGGTGACGGGAGGCCGAGTTCGTGGAGGGCCCTCGGTGCAGCGGCCCATGTTCAGAAGGGCCCCACCCCTCCCACGGCCTGATGCGCCTGAGCAACGTCTCTGCACCCGCTTTTCCTCCCCAGAGACCGTGAGAGCACCCAGACTGCTGCAGTTAGCGGATGGTCCTTCCCCGTCCGAGTCCTTGGCACCCTGCCCTGGCACCTCCTCCGTAACATTCCTTCTGCCCTCCCCTATTTGTGCGCGACCCTTTCTAGCTCTGAACTCTTCTGGTTACAGTCGTGGATGAATTAAGCAGTGTGTTCCCATCTCCTTTGATGCAACTGGGTTTCCAAGACTGCACAAAACAGGCAGGCAACAAGCTGTAGCAGGAGGACACATCGCTCCGCGCCCCCAGGGCATCCCGAAGGAGCGCTGGCAGCCACACTGGGGAAGCGCGAGAAAGCGACCCGGGAAAGTCATCAGGAACCTCCAAGCTTCCCGGAGGCCAGCGCTACTTGCCCAAGGTGACTGCCGCAGGGGTCATCTCAGCGTCTCCAAGTCGCACCTGTGGCATGCGATCACGGCCCCTTCGTTCCCCCAAGCCTTCCCTGAAGGATGACTTATTTCGTAAAGAGAATCCAGACACAGCACACAATATATAAATCTAAGCAGTGGGCGGGAAAGTTAAAATACACTGTGCTGCCTAGTTAGGTTTGTGTAGCAGTTACTCCCTTCGTCACTCTGGTTTAAAATATTCAGCGCATTTCAGCAGATGGATTCCTGCGTTTATTATTACATCCCTTGATCTGTTTTTGTAAACCACTTAGAGTTGTCTTTAGATATGCAGAGTGGTACACAAACGGATTAAACAAGAAGGACAAGAAGTTGTCACACCTGTTCACAGGTCATGATTTCTGCAAGCAGTTAGGAGGAGCATGCTTCTGAAAGGTGCAGACGTTTCCAAAGCTGCTCGGAACAGATCTCCCGGAAGGAGTTTTATGTTTTCTCCTCGTTCCATCAGGGGCATTACTAGCCATCCTGATGTCCGAAGTAGGAAATGCCAGTGGCACTCCTGATGAAGCTAAAAACACACGGACAGCCTAAATCCTTGGCAATGAGCTGCTGTGAGCTGGAGACACTGCCACCCTCTCATCTGAGACCCAACTGTGGCCAGCTGAGGAGCTGGGTCAAAAGAGCACTGCCCAGATGGACAGGGATGGTGGTCCCGGCGCCAGCTTCCTCAGAAACTCCAGACTGGGCGAATCTTCCGAAGACTGGCCCATTTGAGGTCTTTGGGGAGCTCACGAGACCACCAGTCACAGGCCTGGGGAGGGGCAGCAAACTCAGCTCCCGTTTGCGGACACAGCACAGCCCTTTCATGGGAGGAGCAGTGACCCTCTGGCCTTCCTTTCCCTGTCGAAAAATCCCGACCTTCTCGCTTGGGAGCTTTTTCTCTTTTTGTAACTGATGCGCGTCACAATTTGGCCTGCCTGATTTTGCCCAAACAGGCCTGCCTCCTCCACTGTGTCCAGAGTTTCCCCTTGTTTCAAGGTATGCCCAGCTCCTCACCGATGAAGTTGTTCCACTCCGTGTCCAGCTCCCCTTGGCTGGCGAGGCATCCCCGCATGACGTTGAAGCAGTAGTTGTAACACGGCTTCACGGCCACCAAGCCCCGGCAGTAGGGGCAGTACATCATCTTCAGCAGCGCTTGGGTCCCCTGTGGCGTGGGGTTAACCTTTGAAAAGAGCAACAGTTGGAGCAAAGGAAGAAGAGACACAAACAGAAGCATTTCCGTCATCATTATCACTACCACCACTGGCAGTCCTTCGTGGCAGCCTCACAACCTTGCAGGCACGACACAAGAGGAGCCAGGTATGGGGAGGGAAGAGGAAAGCAAGCACTGACAGTGGCTTCTTCTCTGAGGGACAGAAGGGGACTGCTGATCATTCCCATGTTCCCCACAGTATAGCAGGTGGGGGCTGCAGCCTTTCAGTGGCTCTCAGATCCCCCAGCCAGTTGCAAAAGTCAAAGCAAGTTTCCCCTGTCCAAGCTCTGCAAACTCAGGGAAACATATTGTGTTCGTATTCAAATATAAAAGGAGCCCTATCTCCACAGACAAAGCCATGTACATTCGAAGACCTCCTTACACAATACAATTGCTTGTCATAGTTATCCATGCTAAGATCCTAGTCCACTTTGAGCACTTGAGAACAGCAAGGACTTCGCAGCACAAGGGCAAAAACTGACATGGCTGCCAAGAGTGGTCCTGAGCCGCTTGCATCATGCATTGCATACTTGAGACACTCTGGTGGTCTCTGAAGAGGAAATGCTAGCATTTTCTTCCTGCGTTTGCTCGCATCCTTTCTGGCTTCGGCTTCGGCCCTTTGGCCTCCCAACCTGTCCCCTATTCAGAAGTAGCCACTGGGAGTGTCTCCAAAATGGACTTCAGCCCTTGGATGGAAAATAGTTCCCCATCTCTAATCGACACAAACAGCCATTCCTTGCCCGACTGTAGCCAGCAGAGCGCCAGTGTGGCAAAGTGGATGAGACTGCAGGACCAGGACACAGGAGAGCTGGCTTCCGGCCCTCCTCGGCCACGGGCTCCCGGGGAGACTTTGGCCGGGCACAGAGGCCCAACTGAACCCACCTCGCAGCGTTTTCACGCACGTAGAAGGGAGAACGGCAGGGCCGTGGAAACCAGCTGGGGGGCCTTGCAAGAGGAAGAAAGTTGGTGATGATGATCCACGTGCCGCACGAGGCTGGCGGAGGCCAGTTACTGTGGTCCTGCCGAACTCCAACCCCCGCCCCCCGACTGGGTTCTAGACACCCCAGTGAGTAACCAAGCTAAGGAGAGTTGGCCATTTCAGCATATTCTTCACTGTGTATTACGACACAAGAGTGTCAATGAGTCCAAATCACTCCAACAATGTTGGAGTGGAAGGGCTGGATTCTCCTGTTTTAACAGCAAAACCTGTACAGGGGTGTCTGTTTCCCCCACCTTCCCAACTGTGGGAACGCTTTCCCTCTTCTCTTCCAGGATGCTCTCCCGCTGTTCCGCATCTTCCCTCTCAGTCTCCTAACTTATCCAGCCAATCAGGGATCACAGGGCAATCCAGGTGAGGTCACCTGGTGGCGCAGCCCATCAGTTCTGGCAGCATGAGCAAATGCCCCGCACAGCCAAGCACTCGCTGACCCCTTTCTGTTAGTCTTGCAAATGATCCTAGGCTGTCAGAGCTCACATGCTAGGTAGCCAATCAGACCTGGCAGTGTGGGGATGTCCCCAGGTGCGGCAACACCTCCTGCCTCAGGTGACCATTGTTGGCCCCTTCCAAAATAATCCTTGAGAAATGGCTGAGTGGGGCGTATGCCCCCATGGCTGCCAGAAACGGTTCACGAGGAATGCGCTCCTTTTTCGGTTCAGCCCCCATTTTGAATGACGCATTGCTTCGCCATGTGTTCTTCATTATGGGGACATTTCTGAAGTCTATGAATTGTTGAATATCACTGCGGGATTTGGCTTACATATTTCCCCTTCTGCTTTTTGGTGTGTGTTTGTGTGTCAGAGAGAGAGAGAGAGAATGAGAAAGATTTTTTCTTTTTAAAAAATAAAATGCCCTCGAGGATTGGGCAGGAAATGTCCACGTTTGGCAGCAATTTAAACCCGCTGATTTTAATGCCTGTCAAGGGTTCAATAACAGCCTGAATCCCCACCCAGCCTTTCACAGTTTCTAAGGGGAAATGAGGGAGGGCGAAGAGAATATGAGAAAAGAGAGTTCCCATAGTCACAAAATTCCAAAAGGCATGAAACGTTATCTAAGAATTCGCACGGACTGAAAGAGACGGGGTGACTGGGAGGCGCAGAAGCTCAGATTTCAGATTAATACAGTTCACCTGTACTTGGCGGCTCGGCTCGGCTCGGTGGGCTTTGCTAAGATTTAATTCATTCAGTACACGCTGGGCTGTTCCTTTGAATCAATTTATGGTCCAAATGTCCCAGGGGCCACTAGAACAATCCCACACCACCGGGAGAGGGGCACGTGCCCCGAGGGAGGAAGTACCACGCACGAGGCGAGGAAGCGGAGGCTAAGGGTCAGCCGTGAATCCCTCGGCAACCCTGCTGCTCAGACCGAGTTTCAAGCTGCGAACTGCACTGTCAAAGCCAGAGGAAAAAGGGGCCACAGATCGTTCTAGCGGGGTGACACCTGCCCTGATTCAGTTGCTGCAGCAGCTAGAATCTTTTTCAGCTGCACAGCACTTTCTGCAAGGAGCCACTCGTCTGTCACAGGTCGGATGCTGCTGGTGGACGGCACCGCACCCTCCTGTCGCAGTCGCCACTGCCTTCTCGCCCACTGCCTGCCACCCTCTCTGCCCACTTTCATTCGTGGCGAGCCCCTCTCCCTCCTGCTCAAGCTCCCTCTCCATCCTTGCCCAGCAGGCTGCCCAGCAACAGACGGGCGGCATTGCCAGCGGATCAGAACGGATCGCTTGCACGGGGCTTTTTCATCGGTTCACAGGCCACACAGAACTGAGCCAAGGGACAAAGCTCACCCTTCCCTTGCAGGATCGGGGCAGGGAGGCCCAACTTCAAATCCCACATTCTGAAGATAAAAAGGGGCCAAAGTTGGAAGCAGAGAGTGTCCACCGACTTTTCCTTTCCTTCCTCCACTAAAGTGTATAAACCCTGCGCTGCTTTTTCAATTAGCCATGGGGGCGTGTTTCATACTCTCACTGGATGTTGCACTGGCTGCCTTCCCGCCAAGGTCTGAAGCGCTTCACCAAGCGCCGTTGGAACAAATGAGGGCTCACTGCGCCTCCTGGTGAGCCCCAAAGGAGGGACCAGGCGGTGGGAGAGAAGCACACGCAGGGAAAGAGCAGGATGGCGCACCACTCCTGACCCCATGGGAACATTGGAAGGAGCCCTGTGCCGAGTCAAGCACGGGTCTCTCGGCCCACCCAGTACAGGCAGCACTGACTGGCAGCAGCTTTCCACGGTATCAGGCAGGCCAGGGTCTCTCCCCCAGCCCCCAGGATGCCCCACCTGCACAGCGCCTTCTGCCACTGCGAAGGGCAAAAGCACAGATCCTGCAGCCAAGAAACCATCGCAGGCAGGAAGCAGAGGCAGTGCAGAGGACTGACACTCTGCGGGCGTTTCTGGAATTCACCCCCAGGGAGCTTGCCCTGCTCGGCCGCCTTGCAGTGCCAACGGCTTGCAGCATTTATTTCCCCAGGCATCAAAAAAAAACCTCCCGCTTTTTTGCTGCTAGAGTTTTTCTTGCTGGTTTTTTAATGTTTGTGTTTCGAGGGCTTTGTTACAATATTGTACTGTGCGAGTTGTCTGGAGGACTGCACTTACCTTGCTGGGCTGCATGAGACGTTTTAAACGAAGCGGGCGAACATGGAGGAGTGGGTTATGCAGAGCAACAGCACATGGGAACCTGAGTTTCGCCCTTCTGCTGTTCTGAATGGACCACTAAAGCAATGCACAAAGTGCATGTCTCTTCTAAGAGCAGGCCCAAGCTGGACTTATTTAGGAAGCCGCCTGTACCCGGGGCCAGACTGGCGACACCTGCCTAGGAGCTTAGGCACACGAGGCCTTTCCTCTCCCCATCCACCTGACCCTCCTTCACCTGCAGATCCAGAGCCTGAGCCTGCATCTTCTCCTTGAAGCACACCTGCTGCCCTCTGAGCCTTTCCCCAGAGGCAGAGTCTTCCCTCCTGGGCCGCAGGCCCAATGCTGCAGCCGGCACAGAACGGGCAGTGGGCCGAGGGCGAGTGGCCACTGAGCGGAGCCGCTGCGCTACCTGACCCAGCCCAGAGAGCATCCCGCGACAAGCCACCTGCAGCCCACCACCCGACAAGTGACCGTGGGTGCGCTCATCCGTTGTGCGGGATCAAGAAGCCATGGTGGGCTAGCCCAGCCGGGTTGCGGCAACCGGGCCACCCGTGCCTCAGCTACGGCCCACACTTGGGCAACCATCCACGCCCAGTTCCCGCATGCGAGCTGGCAGGAGGGCTGGCAGAGGTGTGGGCCTCTTTCGGCCCATTAGCCAATGGAATTTCGGAGAAGCCCTTGCAGGCTGGCGCTCCAGTAGAAGGTGGGGCATCGGCAAACGGATTGGGGTTCCAATTCCCCCCACACCCCCTAAATTGGAGCTTAAAGCTTTGACTGCCATATCAGAGCTTTGGACATGCACATGGTAGGCATGCCATGAGCAAAGCTGGCTGGAGCCGGGGGACCAGATGGCCTGGGAGGCCCCTTCGGACTCACTCTGGTTCCCTATGGGGAGATGCGGTTCAGCCTTGCAGCACGTGGAAAGGGCAGCTGAGAGCTGGGGAACCACCAGTGGTCAAGGGCGAAGGGAGCACGGCCACCTAGGGGACCCGGGAGGACCTGCCTGGAACCCCAGCGGGGCACGATGAGGCAAGTGCAGAAAACCCAACTCACGGTGGAGACTTTGCCAATGACGTCTCTCGCCACTGCCAGACCTTGGGCAAAGGTGCGAGCGGCCACGAACGCTCGCGTCACCTGCAGCTTCAGCTTCCGCGGCACGTCCCCGAAGGGCTTGAGCTGCTCCGTGTACTTGCTGACGCATTCCAGGTACTCGTCCGAGAAGTTGTACTGCGGGTTCACCAGGCGGAACATGCGCTCCAGCAGGCGGGCCCAGAAGTCGTTGAGCATTTCCTCCAAGTTGACGCTGCCCCCCGTGTAGTAGCGCTTCAGCTCCACAAAGAGGTCCTTGAACATTTCAGAGTTCTGCATGTATAGCAGGCCATAAGTCCTGACAAACATGTCGTTCAAGGATTTCTCGGCATTCTCAAGAAGTTCTCGGAAGAATTCTGGAAGGATGAGGAAAAGAGATGTTTGCAAGTACACAAGCTTCTCGCAGACAGCTATCCAGATACTGAGACCCATTTGTGCAAATTAAAATCACTGTTCTAGGAGTGCAAATGAAAACTTAGGAGGAGGAAGGAGTGCAAATTAAAATCACTAGCTGTATTTGATGTGTGTGCATGGGGGGAGGAATGAAGCAGAATGCTGCTTAGGATCTGGAATGAAAATAATTTACTGAAAGTAGAGGAAGGACCTTTAGTTGGGCCAATGCAGCCATTAATGCTTACCCATGACTTCCCAACAAAGCCACCAATATTTATCTACCAGATTTGTACCCTGCTTCCTAACTAAGTTCTTGGGGCAGCTTGCAACTAACATACATTCAGAAAACAAAGACAAAACAAAATGTAGAGCTGTACAGCCCAAAGCATCACCAGTGTGGCCAAATTCACAGCATCCCTAAATTAAGGACCCGAATTTTGAAACTGAGGGACCCAGGAGAGAGAAATCCAGGCCTGGCACTGCAAGGCCACACAACACACGCCTGGAGAAGTTCCAAGCTCCTCCATGGTCAGCGGGTGGCGTGTGGACGCGTCTCCATGCACATGCGTGTGCACATGTGAAACAGGGCCCATAAGACAGTCTTAAGGTTGAGGGAAGTGTGTATGGGAGAAGGGGCTCTTCAGGTAACCTGATATGGAAAGACAGGGTGGGTGCAGCGAGGGATGGAAGGTGTCAAGAACTTCCACAGTTCAGTGGTTAGTGCTCGACCTGGACCAAGGGAATGCTGGTTCGGGTCCTTGCTCCGTCATGTTGCTCGCCGGGTGACCTTGGAGCAGTCCCTTCTTCTCAGCCACACCAGGCTGTGGGGAAGACTAACCTCTAAAAGGCCCCACACATAAAAATTGCCAGGCTGGAATCAGGTCTGTCGCTGAAGGATGGAGGAACAATTAAAGTTTCAGTTCTTCCACAAGTGGGTCCCTTTCCAGGTGAGAAGCCCTATCTTTAAACTAAAGTAAAAACAGAAGCGAGAGACTGCTTCTCCAAAGTAATGCCTACTTTGGCCCTTAAGACTCTCCACCTGTGTTTTATCTGTGCCCTTTCGGATCCTGTAGAACCCCAGCCAAAGAGGCCAGCTGGATTCTGACTGAGACAGGAATCCAGAGACGGGAATCACGCAGGGAGCATCTCACACCCTGCCCGGAAAACGCAGCACACCAGCTCCAGCCACGGGAGAGATGAAAAGCAGCGGAGATCTGTGGCTACAGCCATGCGGTCAGAATGCACCACGGGGCTGGTTTTGGGAGGGGTTCGTATGGGACCTAAAGAGAGCCTGACAAGAAACATTAATACCGCCATCATGCCAGCACTGCAAGAATCCAAAAAGTGTCTAATGTAGGACAGATGTCTTTAATGCACGGCATTATTTTATCCCAGAGGTTCTTTGTAGATACCTCCACCCATCCGTCCTGGACGTAATTGCTTTATGATTTAACAGAATCCAAAATGGGGTGGAGGGAGGAGAAAGGTGAAGAATGAAGCCTGATCACTTTGGAATTGGCCAACTTTTTGGGGTGCCCCAACGGCTCTCTCTCATCGCTCAAAACCCTCTCCGGGAAAAATAATAAATCCCCATTATTTCCTCCAGGACACGCGATAGAAGAGATCCTGTCCTGTAACTTCTGACTCATGTTCAATAAATGCATTTCCAACAGCACATGCCTCTGTGCTGAAATCCTCAAAGGAGTCCAGTGTTTAGACTCAAAAGTTGTTAGAAGCGGGAGCGAAAAGAGGGGGAGAAGCAAGTCCTTGGCCCGGTTTGAATTTAAACCTTGTTAAAATGTATGAAGTATGGCGGAGTTCAAATTTTTAAAGTCTTCAAAGTGCTCCAGTACAAACAAAGTCTAACTAAGAACATTTTGGGGAAGGGGGGGGGGAGAAAAAACACCCTTAAATGCATTCTTAGAGTGTTCCTTATTAACACAGTCCTGGAGTTGGCAGTTGACAACACGGCAAAAACACGGCCTCTTGGGGACCAGAAGAGAAGCGAGTCCTAGAAAAGCTATTTGATTTCAAGGTCCTGCGTATCCTGCCAGAACACGTCCCCTTCCAGCATCACTATGAATCTGTCCACTCATTCCCAGGGCTGGCATTTCCTGTCGCAAATTTTTCCTCTCCCCTTCCTTCTCTCCATGCTGCAAATATGAAGGAGACTCGTTGGGTCTCAATTTCTAATCCACTGCACTTGAAAGGCAACTTCCTTCTGCTGCTCCCCCAGCTTCTCCTAAGCTGGTGCTGCCCAGATGTGCCCAACTACAACCCCCAGCATCCCCCAGTCAGCCTGGGGGTTATAATCAAATGCATCTGGAAGGCGCCAGGTTGGGGAAGACTGCAGTATGCTAGGCAAGGCCTGCCTGGGAAAAGGTTCAGGTTTCGAAAACACGGCTGTCAAAATGCCTTTGTGTGCAGACCAAAAAGGAGACGTGTATGCATTTGCTCCGAGACCTCAGAGGTCAATGGTAAATCGTGCTCAGAGTCCAGCTATTGTTGTTATTTTTATTAATTATTTCATTCCTATGCTATCCATCACCCAAGCTTTCTGGCCAGTTTACAACAAAATACAGAAACAAAAGATAAAGCATTAAGAGCTTAAAAAAATTAATTTAAAAGGACATAAAAGAGCTTTAAAAGACAAAGTTAATCATGCCTGTGTTGATAAATACTTCAAGGGGCCATAAAAAGAGTCTCTTGGCCCTGAAGATCTCAGTTGAAGGCAAGAGGCTTCAGGAAACGAGTGGACAAAAGCACGGGATCAGCTTCACCAGCAAGTCCAGCCAAGGGCTCCCACAAGGCGTCGGGCAAGTTCCCGCATGCATCTTCGGCTCCTGGCTCAGTGTGGGTGAACTTCACAACCTACCATACATAAAGGTCTGGAACAAGGGGAAAACTCTGGACTACAGCATCACACTCACCCCACAGATGATGGCACGAGATTCTCACGTGCCCCATCCGCTTACCCAGCGCGGCAGCAGTAACTCGGCAGGGTGTTAGCCGAGATGTCTTTCCGCAGCCTCACCTGGAGACGCTGAGCACCGAGCGCTGCAGTCTAGTGCTGGCTCAGCACTTGGGATCCTGCAACACTTTCCAAAGGGCTCCACGAAGTGTGGCCTCCATCAGTGCCCCCACGCAAGCCAGCTGCGCCACGGAGGCTGTTCTGAACTGAAGCCACACGGCCGTGGCTTCAGAGGCATGGACACCCGATGGTCGTTGCCACAGCTGACACAGAGAGGACCACAGGGCAGGGATTCCCTACGGCATGGCGGTTTGCCACCACAGCCTAAATAAAGCCTTCCCTTCCAAGCAACCTCCATCCCACCCGGTGCTTGGGGGGAGCACCTCCCACTTTGTGGCATCTGGGACCAAACCACAAAATCAACCCTAGTGAATAGCTGGATTTTGGGGTACTAAAAGCGTCTCGGAGTTGTGCTCACCTTTGGAAGCAGGAAAGCTAATGGTGCACAATTCTGTGCGACTCTGTTTGCTCAGAATCTGCACTCTTAAACAAAAAGGAAACCAAATGGAGTTCCTAACCCTTGAGATTATGGAGTGCCATTTTTGGAAGGGCTGTGAAGGACATTCTTATAATTGGACCATGTGTTAACAGGTGGCTCAAGTAACAGGGGCACTGGGAAAAGGCTGTGGTGAATATGCTAAGGAGGAACGCAAACAGGGGCCAGGGCAGGGCAAAACTGGCAGCTCTCTCTGCACCAAAGGGGCCAAGAACCGCCGGTGCGAGCCACGCCTCAGCCGGGCTCTGGCTGCGATGTAGCAGCGCCTCTCCGGATGCCGCCGCAGGCCAACGCTGGCGCGCGGAACAGGAAAGCAAGGCTACAGCGGGAACCCTGAGCCCATCCTTGGAAGAAAACTCTTCCACAGAGGACCGGCAGCATGCATGGCCCTTTCCAGGCCCCCCCTTTCCAGAAATAATTTGCCGCTGGACACGAACGTGGGAAGAGCCCCATGCTGTTCTGCAATGCTCCAAGGAGCTTGCTTTAGAACACACGCGCGCGCGCACACACACACACACACAGACAGAGAGAGAGAGAGAGGGAGAGAGAGGGAGGGAGGGGGGAGAGAGAGAGAGAGAGAGAGAGAGAGAGAGAGAGGGCAGAGGCTTGCTGCTGCCCCTTGACACAGATATGAGTTCTTCTCTGGAAGAAGCCAGTCCATTTGCTGATTAATGAGCCACCATGTGGCCAAGGAGTAACCCCTCTGACCTTGGGGGGGCGGGAGGGAGAAGAATGGTGTGCGACCCAACTGCTTTCTTGACAGTTTGAAGGGCAAAATGAATTAACACCTTTCGTTTGTCTTGGAAGTGGGACTTGTTCTCAAACAAAAGTTGTACGTTTGGAGATTACTTTCCTGTTTTACGGCATTGTAAAGGCGTGTGTTTTACAGCGGTGAGGCAAGCAAATCGGCGCTCATTAAATTATCACTTTGACAGCTTTCTTGGAGGGGCGACCGGGAGGGGGAAACCCTGTTGAACGCAAGCATTTTTCACGGGATCAACCTTCAGCACTGCAGCCGAAAGGTGAACCCCCAACTTTTTATGGCCCTTGTCTCAATTTGCTTTAGAATGAAGTCACGCTGCTCCACCACCTCGTGCATGGACAAGGCCTGGAAGGACAATGGCTGTGAGCTCAGAAAACCCACGAGTGCAGGCGGGGAGCGCCGTCTCTGCCCCTCCGCAGCAGAAAACAGAAATGTGGCAATCGCCTTGAGCGCACGCGGGCCGGGCCGGACAGGCTGCGATCACGCGGTCATCCGTCGCACGTGTTCCCGATTTGATCGTTCCTTTTTTAAGTAAGCAACGCCCACAGAAAAAGACTGCCAAGAGGGGCGACCACGCTTCCACCTCCCCCCCATGGTTCTGATCCACATTGCAGTGGGGGGGGGGGCACTCTGCAGCTGGTATTTGTCCCGGGGGGGACCTGACATTGCGGCCCAGGCTCATTCATTTGAGTCTGGGTGGGCAGCCCAGGGTCCTGCCAGCAGATTCCGCACTGGCAGCAAAGAGCGGTGGTTGAAATGCCAGCATTCTTCCTATGGATCTATTAAAAAGTTGATTTTTGCTTCGATCCAAAAACCTAGCATTCTATAGCACCAAAGAAACCATTTGAGGGGGGAGATGCACTGCAGGGCTGTGGCCAGGAAATGCCAAGAAGGCTGGGCTGGACCTCCCAGGAGTTGCCCGGCCCTGATCAAAGTTGATTGCAACTTCATACACCACTTACATATGTCACACACTCATCCTCCAAATTCTAGGAAGCTTTGAAAAAAGCAGAGCATGCCGGAGAGAGTTCACTTTGTATTTTGGGCAAAGAGAAGACCCAAAGGTTCCCGAGCCTTTTGTCGTTTTCTCCTTGCAACAACACATGTGTTAGCACTTAGCAGCAGCAGAAGAGAGCTTACTCACGCAGCTTGCAGAAACTCAAGGCATGATGTTACGCGCTGCATCGGGGCAATAGCCCTTGGGACAGAGAAACCCTTTTTTAAAAGCCAAGAAGCGGAGCTCCAAAAGAAAGAGAGGAATACCCAGTGGAGTTCACATCATGGCTGAGAAAGTCTCCGTGCAAAAAAACAAAAGCGAAAACACAGAGGCTTTATCTGAAAAGGGGCTCCCGGGGAAGGTCTGGGAACTTTTCCGCTGCCGGTGGGTCTCAGAGCTGTCTGTCTGTCTCGCCTAACACTCCTAGAAATTTCAATTTGGTCTGCTTCTCTGCAGCTGCAGCCCAGGCCAGAGGAGCAGGGTGGGAAAGGGAAAAACCCTCCAGGAGAAACGGCCGGGTGTCCACTCCTCTCTTTCTTCATGTCAGCCTTCTGGACCTGAAGCTGCTTCTTGGAGCCAGTCCACAATGCCACCTCTCCCATTTCCTTTAGATCCACTTTTCCCACAAAGCAGAGGAGGAGCCTGGATCCGGTTTGGTTGCTTGAAGGGGCAGAACAAATACCTTGTCCGTAGGAAACCAGGATCCAGCCAACAGTTCTGGCTTATTGTAACATGTGAAGTCCCCCACTATGACCAACCATGATCTACCTTTGCAAAGCATTTGCTTGCTATGCCTATTTTTTAGAGAGATGTCCATTTTTTCAGGAATGCGTCCATTTTTGGGAGGGAACCAAGAAGGTCAGAGAGAAGGGGAGTCCAAGCTTCCTCCTGGCACCCATATTTCACCACTGTCTTCCATAAATGGAACCTCATCTTTGACCGGGTCGCTTTGTTTCTTCCTAGGGGTCCTTGAACCTGAAGGGAGCTGCCTTTGGCTGGACCAGACCCCAAGAGACGGTTTGGCAGGCAGGCCTCATACGGGACATGTGTCTAGTTAGACAACCGGCGTGCACACTCCTGCCTGGCCGGCTGGCGGATCTCAGCCGGTCCAGGCCCCCAGAGGTGGAGGCGGCCCCTCCCTGAAAAGACAGCGCCCACCTTCGGACCGCCCTTCAGTGATGCGGCGTGTGCGGCAGATGAAAGGCTTCAACCGGCCGGTTTTGGACCCAACGGCCAAGGAATTCCAGCACATGCCTAGGACCGCATTCTTCCTCTGAAGGACATCTGCCATTCCTCTGTTTTATTTCAGCAACTGTTCTGGGAGGTCGAGCTGAGATCGTGTTGCTCAGTGCGAAAAGGCCGAGCCAAATATCAAGGACGAAAGCATCCAACGTCGTACTGCACACGGTCAAGGACAAGGACGAGAGGTCGCTGCCCACGCCACCAAGAACAGAGGCAAAACAAGCACCACCAGGAGCTTCTTGCCTGGGACAGAGACCGCTGCCCCAGCGTGACGTGTCCCCAGCAGCAACTTTGGAGGCTGGCTACCCATCCCTCTGCAAGGGAAACAGACCCACCGAGCTGGACAAAGCCACTCCTCCCCATTCAACACGCCCCTCAAGTATGCAGAAATGTAGGGGTGGTGAATTAGAAAGAAACAGCTTCTTTTTTAAACCCCAAAGCAGCCCAGCAGCCCGGGAAGCACTCCAGAGCATCCAAACTCTACAGAACCCTGGGCAGCTCTTGTTTCTGAGAAGTGGCGGGAGAAGAACGGATCAGCCCGGTCGACCCCCTACGCAGAGCCCGAGGGTGGTGGGGCAGGAGCGGGCAGGGGGAGGCTTGCAGTGTGGTGAAAGGGCACCCCTTCACACACCAGGTGGGCTGTTCCAAGCATGGGGAAAAATGGAAAATAAACGCCTTTCCTTTCCAGCTCTCCAGAACAGCTCACTCCCTGACAGCACAGAAACAGGGCTCTAAATCACAGCTACAAAAAGGCTCTGATTTGAAGGCAAGCACAAGGCAGATGATTTATCCTGGGTCAGGTTACCGCATCAGCCTACAAGGACCCAGTCTGCATGGCAAAAGGGTGGCTGCAGGCTCCTGGCACATGGCACAGCTCATCGTGGGTTGAATAACCCTTAAATAACCCGTGATGAGCCAGCCATGTTGTATGAAACAGCCCACTGTCTCTCTGATCTGCTGTGTTCTCTCATGGACCTCCTGCAGCTAGGTGGGCCCCGTATAAACCGCTGCTGTTGGAATAAAAGGGAGTTACCGCTGAAAAAAAATTGGATGGATTCCACTCAACTTATGGGAATGGCAAAACAAAACTCTGTCTCCAAGTTTTACTGCCGAGCTGAGCACACAGTTTAGGAATCAAAATGGAAAAGCAGCCCACAATCCCCTTGTGGGCAACTCAAGAGACTCCATCAGCAAACCTTTCTATTGAACCAGTTTGCAAAACAAGCCGCATCCCAACCCAGGTAGTCATTCCCACCCCAAGTAAGTATGGGCCAGCGGAGGCGAGAGTCCCAGAAAGAGACAAAAAACGATGACGACGACAAAACCCCGTCTGTGCAAACAGAGTCTGGAAAGATATTTTAGGACTGGCCGAATGGGCTCAGCAAGCCGCAAAGGGCCGTGACAGACTCACCATCAAACTTCTTGTATTGGGAACTGAAGGTCGCTTGCAAATGGCTGCTCGCTTCCAGGACGGCGTTTCTGAAGTCGTGCTTGCTCTGCTGGCCGTACTTCTCCTCCATCTCTTGAGAACAGCACGTGGAGCCCTGAGGGCACACCTTCAGGTGGTCGCCTAAAATGCATCAAAGGTGACAGCTTACACACAAGCACACGGGCCGATGAGGACACGCTGCAGCTTAAACAGATCCAAGGAAAGGTGCCATTTCCTCAGGCAGCGATGATGCACTCCTGGTCAGGTCCCTGGCCAATTAAAGCAAGCTTTGCTGACGGACCAAGTGGCTCAAAGAAGCATCCATTAGTTAAGTGCACGGTTAAATCTGCATCGATCGGCATGTGACTAAACGAACAGAGAAGGGGACACTTTCTTAGGTTCTGGTTGGTGTGCGTGTGTCTCCCAAGAGAGGGTGGCTGGGAAGAGGCATTCCATCAAGCGGGAATGCTTCTTTCCGTGGTGCTCATCACCTGCAGTTTTGGGCAGGCTTCTTAAACCGGCGAGGCTTCCACAGGTCACAGGGGGGACTTTACAGCTGCCCCGGAGAATATAACAAGTGGCCGGACTTCCTCCCAGAGTGGGCTGAGGACTGGCAGGACCAGCCAACCCGGTGCCTTAAGGATGTTGTAGACTTCAGTTCCCGTGTGCCTCAGCCAGCATGGCCAAGCGTCAAGAACCGTGGGAGTTGCTGTCAAACACAGCAGGAAGATCTCAGGCTGGGGAAGGCTGGCCCACAGAATTCCCGCTACAGCCCCTGCTCCAACGCCCAAAGGACGATTAGACATGGCTTGGCAAACACGGCTGTGTGGGGGCTAAGCTGGCAAGAGATGGAGTGGGGGGGGGGCCCAGCCAGGCAGGCAGTTTGTAGCCAAACCTCTCTCCTGGGGGAATACATGCTCAAGAGAATCACACACACACACACTGGTCTGTGCAACTCCTTATCTGCTAGACTGACTTCTGACACTTTGCCCAGGAAGGATTCAAGAAGCCCCCTTGGAAAGGTACGCTTCCCAGGACCAGCCACCAACTGGTTTCTTCCCATGAGACCCCAACGCCTTCAGAAACAGCTGCTTCGTATGGAACATACTTGGGGGAGCAGTGAGGTGCAAGCTACTTAACACCGCAGTGCAGGAACACCCAAGAATAGACCAAAATGAAATGAAGGACATTCATTCACATCTCCAGCAACCTTTACAATTCCCAGGACGCAAAGCAGGCCACCCAGATGTATGCTCGGTCATTCCCAGTCCTGCCACATGCGCAACCTGTCCTCCATCAAAGCATGCAACCTGCGGCGACACATCTGACAAGCACCATTCTTTTAGCTGAGCCGCTCTGCAAGCAAACCCTTCTCTCTACCTCTGGGCAGGCCAAGGACAAAGGGCGTGTCTGACTGGGGCGTGCTGCAATTTTCGTCCACTCTTACTGCAGGAAGGACCTGTTTGTTCACCAACATGACCAGGAGGGGAGGACCAGAAGCAGCCCGTGGGCCCCACAGCAAAACACCCCGTTGCCACACGGGGGAAGGTGCAGTGCTGAACCAGCACAACTGCTGGCGGGCCCAGTCCAGTCCAAGGTTGCATTCAGACAACACATTCAGACATCCAGTTCTCCAAGCAATCATTTAAGGATGGGCAATGAGCCAGCTATGTGCGCATCAGCCTGCCCCTGTGTGTGGGGCTTATTTCTGGCAGCTTCCCTCTGTTCCCAGCATTTGTTGGCCCATGATGGGCTTGCTGGAGCTTCACTTAAATTGTTTACGATCGTCTCAGATGTTGTTTGAGTGGCATTTCACTGGATAGCTCTTTTTAGCTGCCTTAAACCATGCATGTTTTGCTTTTGTAGCAAATCCCCTTAAGAGTTTTTTGGTTTTGCTTTTGGTTTGTTCTGAAGGCATCTAAGAGATAAAAAAAGATAACAATTGCTATGATGAAAATATTCTATGGAGCCCCATTCAAAAGAGGCAGGAGCCCGTAAGTACATTGTCTATTTATCCAAAATTATCCTGAAGCTACTTCTTAGGCAGTTTTTAAGCATGGAGCTCTCTTGGGGAAGCACCCAAGATAAAACCTACACGTTCATCTGCAATCCAGCAAAGATACAATCACAGAACACTTGAAAGTTAAGCGTGATCTATAAGAAGCCAAGGAGAGCGAAACGGGGCTGGTCCAGGCGTCTCAGCGAAGGATGGGAAGCGGGCCAAGCGGCGTGCGCTGCAGGCAACACAGGTGTTGCGCCAACCGGCAGGCTGGGTCGTGGCCTTCGTGGCGAAGCCTCTCCCTGCCCATCCATCCTTCCTTCCTTCCTCCCAGGAAGCACTTGCTGGGATTCCCAACCCCCAGTATTATCCTCTTCTCTCAACACACCAGCTTGTATCATCCTCTTTAACGGCTTGCCGCTTCCTTGAAAACTCAGCATCAAAGGCATCTGTGGCTAATCCAATTTCACACTAGACTTGTGGTCTCCTTATCAGGGTGCATTAGGGTTCCCCTTATCATTGCTCATTAACATGATCTTCCAGTGAGGAGCCATCTTGGCCTAGCACCGCAGAAGGGACAGCAGGCACCCCATTTAGACTCACAGGGTCAGGGTGGCACAAGCTGAGCTGGGCTGGAGATCTGTTCCATCAGACGGGCCAGAAAAACGAGGGGCCGTCAGACGGGCAAGTGGGTTCAGTGGAGCCGAAGAGCACTCCACTGCGTACCGCTCTAGGGCCATGCTCATCCTCTTCCGGGGACCGCAGAGCGCAAGCTCTAAGGGGGGACCCAGGAAAAAGCCTCCGGAGCAGTGCAGCAGCCATCGATTCTCTCCTCACAAAAGCTCAGCAGAGATGCTGCATCAGCCAGGGATTGTGAGAGGCACCGGAGCAAAGAGCTGAGGGGACGAGGAGGGCTCTCCCGTGGGTGGGTGCAGCAGCTGGGAGAGCCTGGATTGCTAAAGCTCAAGGTGCTTGTGTTGACATATAAAGCCCGAAGTGGCTCAGGTCCCGGTTATCTTGGGGAGCGCCTGCACCAGTATGTGCCTGCCCAGCCTTTGAGACCTACGCAGGGGGCCCTGCTGTGCGAGCCGCCCCTTCGGGGGCGAGGAGGGCCTTTTCTGCAGCTGCTCCCCACATCTGGAACACTCCCCCCAAGGAGGTTCGCCTGGCTTTCCCCCGCTTTCTTTTCCGCGCCATGCAAAGACTTCCTTTTTAAAAAACAGTTTTACAACTAATTGCCACAGACCTTTGTTTTGTACGCTTTACTGTATTTCATGGTTGCTTTTATTGTGTAGTACGTTATGCTTTTTATTATGTTTTATTGTGCTTTTATCTCGCGCTGTGAGCTGCCCAGAGGCGCTGTGGCACAACTGGGCAGCACAGACATGTTTTGAATAAATAGGCACCCTGCAGCTTTGCATCAAAGGTGAGCGCATTCGTGAACCGGCTGTGACTGTGTCCTGCTCCCATTACAACAGGAGGATGCGCCACAGGTAGCCAACTTGTGGCCCCCCAGGTGCTTTGGGTCACCTGCTCCCCCCGCCCTGGTCAGAAGAACCCACGATGGGGCATTATGGAACCCACGGAGTACAGGAAGTGAAAGGCCACACATGGCCTAGCTCCGGGTACCGAGTCCACCCATCGCTGCTCCTTATAAGTCCGAAAGACAATAATATTTGCTCGGTTAGTGTAATTTCTAAACCACAGGATCCTGGAGTAACAGAGAATTACTTTCTGGAGGGACAGGGCCTGTTGTCACATCCAGATTCAGAGACATCCTTTCTCTTCCACCTGAAGCACATCCAAATAGCCAGAATGCCCCCTGCTGCTTCTCCACCACCCTGTCTTCTGTCCCCACGAGAGGATTTTTAAACAGCAAAATCTAAAAATGTACCCACGGGGTCAGCACCTGACCTTCCGCTCATGTGCCTGAGTTCTCTGAAGATGTGATATCGGGCGGTATAGAAATTAAATAAAGTTTATGAGCGAAGGTTTGGCAACAGCTGCAAATAAGCCAATTAAAGAACAGCAGTAGGATGGCACAGAGAGAAGTCCAGACAGCCTTATGAATAACATTCAAGCCCATAAACTATTTCACCAGCTCGCTTGTCCAAGCAGAGCGACATCAGACTCAGTGAGGGTCCAAGTAAGAGGTCAGGATCTCGGTCCACCCATCGCCCCCAACGCGGATTGTCTATCACTGTAGAATCTGTTCAAAGTCATATATTAGTTTCCCCCTCCTAAACTGAGAAAGTTCCTCCAGAACTCTTGGATGAACACAGCACTTCTCAGGGTATCCCTCTACGACTTCTGGCCAAAACTCTGCTGTTCCAGCAGATCCTGTTTCCTAAACCTATTTAGGTTTAAAGCTTATATATTAGCCATTTATGGCACAGAGATAGGCCTAAAAGGAAAAAAATGGACTCTTCTTCCTGTCTTCTCTGGTCGCCTGGAGCAAACCAGCCAAGTGGCAGTTTACAAGGATGAAGACGGTCAATACATACGCCAGCCTAATATGATAGCCACTTGAGGTTGGCAGCAATGAGAGGGTAAGAGGAAACAAAAGAAAGAGAGCAGCAACCATTCTTCCATTGGCTTTGCTTGTGGCATTGGTCACAAGGTGTGCTGAACACACACTCAAGTTCACAGGAAAAATAATAGCAAAACTTCTGCCCAATGCATTTCAACAGCCTGAAACACTGAATCAAATTCTTGCAAAACTGCCAAATGACTAAGAAACCATCCCTTTGGATGAGTTCCGCATAGGCCCCATCGGAGGGGAAGCTATTTTCAGCAAGCCCTTTTGGTGTGCGCACGTTCAGCTGCTGGTTGGTTGTCGGAGCCTAAAGAATATACATTTCCCTTCCAGGACAGAGCTGCCCACCACAACGCAAGAAATTCTAATTATTTCTGTGGCATGCACTTAAAATACCCTCCACAACCCAAGGCTGTCTGGATTTTAATTTTTCCTTTTTCATTTTGCTTGCTGACAGCGAAGGGCCTGTGGATTTACTGCAGGGAGAACACCAGACGCTGAAAAAGGAACGAGAAAGATTTATGCCCCCTGAACATGCACGAGAGCCAAAGTGCACAATAGGACAGGAAATAAAAGAGAGCGAGGGGGAGAGAGAAACCTTGCTTCCCAGTCACTCCTGCCCAAGTGTCCCTCCGCAAATTCTTGTTTTACAAGCCCAAGGTCCAGTCTTGCAAGGCAGCCAACATATGAATGACTTAAATTTAAAATGCCATTACGGCGGCCCCTTGGAAATGTTCTCATCAGAATGGGCAGACAGGAGGCGGGGGGGGGGGGGGGGGACTTCCTCAGTCTCCATACCATGTTAAGAATTTATTTAGGCTTGTTCCTGCCAGCTCGCAAGGCTGGGGTGGATTCGAGCGTGGAACAGATCGCTGGTCCATTCAGCCCTCTGCCTGGAAAGACAACGCCAGCTTTTTGCTGGGATGGCCAGGACGGAACCTGGGACCTGCCGCAGGTGGAGCCGTTCTGTCAGTGGTGGCAAAAAACAGACCCCCCCAAAACTTCACAAGCTGCAGTGGACTTCCCCCGCTACCTATCAAACACCAGCTTAAGCCAGAATAAGAATGCATAAACGATTTAGATTATTATTCTGCACACTCTAATCTGGCTTTCACAGACCCTGGGAAGAGAAGGGGCAAGGGAGCCAGAAGGCTGTTCCCCCTTTTCCAGCCATCAATCCAGTGCCTGGTACTTCATCACCTGCACTCTGCTTTCGAGCATATCACCTGAGCCATAGGGACTAGCGACTTCTTTAACCTGAGACCAACACGCAAGCATGCCAACACACCATATGGAACCATGGCATGCGCCCAAACTGGCTCCTGGATATGCCTGCACTGCAGACAAGGCAGCCTGGGCCCAACCCTCCACTCAGCCGTGACTAAGCTTCATCAAACTTACTTTCAAAAAGAATGGAAATGCTTAGGTTAAGAACTGCCATTCATTCAGTTTATCCCCCACCCTTCCAGCAACTTCAGGGCCCACCCACGGGCCCTCCCCTCACCCTCCCGTTTTCCTCTTTTTATCCTCACCAGAGGGTTGGCCAGGCTGGAGGCAAGAAAGAGAAAGCACCCAATGACCTCAACTGCCTGAGCAGGGATTTGAACGTGGGCCTCCCTGGACATTGTCCAGTGGCCCAAACACCACTGGAAGGGGCTGCTTTTGAGGAGGCCACTGCCCAACTCTCCCCGTTCAGGAGGTTGTGTGTGTGGTCCCTGCCAAGGAGAAGCTGCTGGCCAGCTGGATGGGCAGATGGAGCCCGTCAGCGATGGGGCAGACGCAGCACTGGTGGATTCCGCTCTCTCGGGAAGGTCTGAACCAGGCTTGCGTGAGCCGTGTTCCTTGCCCGAAGGCCCCCTCCCATCAATTTCCCCTAGAGAAAACCACAACACCTGCTCTGTCAGTTGAGTCTTGGGACCCGACCCTCACAAGTTGCTCAAGGGACCAACCTACACAGGATTCTTGATGCATCTCTTCAAATTGCGTAAAAGATTTTAGAACTGCAGCCAAGGGTGGGGTGGGGGAACGGATCGAACTCGGGACTATTGGGGGGTGCCGGGGGGTAACTCTTTACCTCTTGGCATGCACCTGCCTTCAAGCCTCTCTCCGCATGCTGTTACTGCGGGGAGGAGATTAAAGAAGCGCCCAGCCTCTCCCAAGCAGACCCAACCGCAAGCGGTCTCCCAACCTCCTGCAGCTGCTGTCTGCTCTTATGAAAACTCGCTTTATCATTTATTTTAATTGTTAAGTGCCACCCCATTCCCACAGACTCTGGGCAGTTTGCAGGAGAAATACAAAATATGTAGCCAGTTATACCAGCATCCTCAATGTAAACAAACAAGAGCCCACATTCTACACACTCGGTTCATAACTATGGTAGCAACCATAAAGCGCCCACACAGCAAAATATCAATTTAATCCAATGAGGAGTCCTTAAAATGGTGAAATACATTTCTCTTCCCGACTTGTGCTGCTTGGAATAAGGCGTGTCTCCGATCCTTTCTTCCTCTGCAATAGCTTTGGAGCTTGAGGCTACTCAAAAGGTTGCGATTAAGAACCAAGCTTCAAAAATTGCCATGGTGCCTGGCAAAGCATCATTCAGCTGCCTGCATTGCAGATCATGCATTGGGAGTCTGGTCCCGGTGCATCTGGGCCCAGGTAATACGCTTTCTTTGTTCATGCACAAGGAACAAAGTGAGATGAAGGCAAACTTTCTGTTTCAGCCCTTGAAGGAGACCTTTCCCTTTGATACTCACTGGAACAGATAGTCTTCTCTCGTCCATCACTGCCATCATGAACTGGGAAATCAGGAGTTTATGTTTGTTGCTGGAATTTGCTTTTAAGTGCTGGAACAGGTGGAGAGCCTGAGCTTTGTTCAGGCAAAGTTCAACCTTTCGTGCGCCAGGAGCATCACCTGCAGATCGGCACTTACATTCACCGGAAAGGTGCGTGGCACCCTACACAGGCCTGCCCTATCCATCTCTCCATGGCAAAAAGAGTTCCCCTGCTTTACAGTCACACGCCATGGTTATTCCAGATTTCAAACCATTAGACAGCCCTGTTGTGATAAAGTTCTCCTACATTTGGGATGATTTGGAGATTTTCTGTTTCATCCAGGTCAGTTCTGAATGCCACATTCCATGCATTACTCTGGCTGAGCTGGGGGAGGGCTCATCTGGATCCCCCCCCCCCCGCATCACTTCCTACATAAACCCTAGTCCTGCCCTGCCTCTGAGAATCAGGGCAAATAATTAGGCTTAATCCTTGTTAGTTCTGTATGTTTCCTTTGAATCCTGTTACCACATTCCTTCGTGCAATCAACTGCCCTTAAAAAAAATATAAAGTGGGAGAGACAAATCCCAGCATCCCGCAAGGCCTGTCTCCTTTGCAAAAGGTTGCGACCCTTCTTTGCCTGCAGCCCCCTGACCTCTGCTTCCCGTCTGAGCCTTGCAGTTTGGGGCACTTACCCCGGCAAAGGACCCATTTAGATTAGCGGTTCATGACATCCACCGTGAAGCCGGGCCAGAAACTTTGAAAAAGGAATGGAGGAAGTGGCGGCTTACAGAAATGTCTTACTCTGTGACAACTGCTTCCACAGACAAAGCCCCAAGGAACCCCCTTCCCCGAACAAAACTGTCTGAGAGCACAAAAATAGCTCCCTGCTCCCAAGGTGCCAGGAGATGCCTGGAGAGCCAGTGCGGTGTGCGGACAGGAGCACTGGACCAGCAACTGGGGAAACCTGGTCCGGTCCCTGCAGCCCGCCTTGCAGAGTTGTTGTTAAGATAAAATGGAGCTATGCAAGCCACCTTGGGGAAAGGAGGAGGGGAAATGGGGGACATAAACGCAGTGTGGTGATGTTGCTGCTGCTGCTGAGGATGTAGTGATAACGATACGCAAGTTTGCTCAGAAGTTGTCTTCGCCGGTGTTCAACGGGGCTTGTGCACTTTGCTTGCAAGCTTCCCACCGGCATCTGTCTGGCTGCTGCAGGAAGCAGAATGCTTGAGAATACACAGAAGCTGGAGTGGAACCGCAGCCTTCCTCAGCCTGCCACTCTCCAGGCATGCTCAACCTCAATACCTATAATCCCCAACCAGCATGGCCATGGGCCAGAAACAGGCAGAGCAGATACATTTTTATCTTATTTTAATTGTGCTTGTTGTAAACTGTCCTGAGCCGCCAGTAATGGGACGGTAACTAAAAGCTGTAAATAAAATAAATCGATAGATAGTCCAGCACATCTGGAGGCTCCAGGACCAGCATCAAAAGCTGGGATCGCTGGGGCCTGGCCCACCCTCCCCACGAAGGGCCTCCTGGGCTTGGCCCGGCCCTGCAACCTGCCCCCCCGACTCTGAAGAGGAGCAGTACGTGGCACCACCGACCCACTCATTCTGCTCTGCTGCGCAAGGGGTACCACCATGGCAGAGGCGGCGAAAGGCAACGGCTGTCCGGGGCGACGTGAGGGCAGACTCGTTAAAGGAGGTCGCCGTGGGGGCAACGTGCCCAAAGGCCAGGACGCCTTGGCTTGGCTCCAGCTAGGCCCTGGGACCGAGGCCTTCCAAACTACGGCTGCCCAGGTGCTGCTGGACTACAACTCCCATAGCTCCACCACTGGCTTATGCGGACGCCGCTGACAGGAGCTGCAATCCAACTTCCGACAGGTTGCCCCACCCTTCTAGGATGCCCCTTAATGGAAGCAAACGCTCGAGTTCCCTTCATGGCTGCGTGTGTGATCCGTATGCACAGCGCTTAGCGTTCCTTGTTGCCTGTGACAGGAAGACGCCCGGCACCCAGAGGGATGCCAGCAACCACTCCTCCTTTCTCCCTGTTCTGGTTTCATTATTTATTTATTGTTTAAAACACTCCTAGACTGTCCCTTACTGTGGTCTCGGAACGGTTTAACAACAAGACGATATAACATAAAATAAAACAGTGTCCTAATAAAATTTCCAGCCAACAATAAAACCCCAATTAAAACTATCAAATCTTAAACCATTGGGAGAATTAAAAGGTTTTAGCCTAGCGCCAGGCGAATCTCCCTGGGGAGTGAATTCCACAATCAGGGCGCCACCACAGAGAAGGCCCTTCTCTGGGTAGTCACCCTCCTAATCTCCTTCAGGAAGGGCTCCCGGAGAAGGCTCTCTGCCCCAGATCTTAAGGAGTGGGCAGACTCCTATGGGAGAAGACGCTCCTTCAGGTAACCAGGAAGTGACTTGTGATCTGGACTGTACTGGTTTGTCCCCCAGGTGCACCCTTCCCTACCAAGCCCCTGGGGCTGACCTTATGGGTAGATGCACCCTGTGGTTGCTCCTCCGGTATTAGTCACACACAGCAGCAAGCCCATTTTCATTTGGAAGGATGTTCTCCCTTTGCAAAAGCCACAAGCAATACTGCTGCTTCCTCAGCATGGCTTGTTCTTCTATCTGATTTTAATCATACATTCCAGCCCTTGAACTGTGGCAGGAATTAAGCTAAGCAACAGCTCTGCAATTTGTATTCCTTGCTCCACCACCCCATCCTTAAAAAGGTGCTCAGCTCCATCTTTTGTTTAACAACTGCTTTTAAATGTGTTACACCTTTCATATTCTTCCATTCCCTGGGGAGGAAGAGAATTCACTTGGTACCTGACTTTCCAAAAGATTAAAATCTCTTTAGGAAACAGAAAAACCCCTTAATAGCAGCCAGATTTACATATTAGCAGAGAACTGACTTAATTTCTGCCTCAGGGAAACAACTGCTGGTTTTGTGCACTGATGCAAAATGCTACCTTCCATTTTAAAAGGTGGGCTGTGCATCTTGGGGTGGACTTTTCCATGTCCTCCCCGAGAAGTCAAATCAGCCAAAATCTCGGGACTCTAAAATGAACCCTTGCTTGCATTGCATTGCAGGTCACCGGGATACAGTGCCCAGACCATGGGACCAGATGTTCAATTCCATTCTCCTAGTCTTGAACTGCTTTCGATTTAAAGCTAAAACAGCTTTGTTGTGAGCTTTCTAGAACTGTGTTCACACGCTCGGACCCTCCTTTTGTTGTTGCTAAAAGGGAAGAAAACGTTTCAGCTTTATTTAGTCTAAGGCCATTTTGCAGCTTCGGAGAGTTACTCACGAACCGGCATCCATCCCCAGTCTGCACCCCAAAACTGCTGATTATTTCTGTCAACCATCACGGTGTTTCTTGGTGACATTCCATAAACTCACTGACCAAAACATGTAACTTTTCAGTCTGGGGTGGGGGTCAGGAGGAATGGAAGCTTGAAGCAAAAAGGAAGTTTCAATTACTTTGTGAAGCCAAGTGTAAAAATTAAGATCTAAGCAAACTTTATTAGGTATGACAAGCAAAGGGCAGTGCTTGTGTTTCCTCTACGTGAACATCAGGGGAACTTTCTAGGGTTTCTTCTGAAGCCACAAATAAACCATGTTATTGAAATCAAGGTTCTTTTGTAAATGCATTTTAAAATAAAGCATTTTTTTGTAAAGAAAAGACCAGCCGCACTAACTCTGAAAAGCAACTGCCACCTGGAGATTCATCTGGAACAAAAAGTTCAAGGCTTGCTCTGTTTACACCAGAGAGGAAGAAGAAATTATTTAAAATATATAGATATGCAGCCTTGTCAAGAATCACTTGTCCAGCTGCCTGAAATAAGAAAGATGGGTTCTAGCTGACTAAAAGGAAATTTACAACTTCCACTCATGGTAAGTCACCTTGAGCAACTTAAAAAGAATTTCCCTACCTCTCATTCACAGCTAACGCAGGTGTGGCAGTGCCGGTTCTGAATTGGTATGATGGATGGGATGAGGGCTAACAAAGTGAACCTTAATCCAAACAAGACGGAGCTGCCATGGGTAGGTGGAGCCTTAGTCCAGAGAAAAGATATCCATCCCATCCTGGACAGGTTGCACTCCCCCTGAGTCTGGGGGTACTGCTGGCCCCACAGCTGTCCCTGGAGTTCCAGGGAGCATCTGTGGCAGGAGCAACTCCCATCTACTGCCACTCTTGGGTGGGCAGAACCAGCCGTGGAAATCCCATGCACTGGTGAGCTCGCTTGTAGGCTACTGTGATGCGCTCTACGCAGGGCTGCCCCTGAAAATGGCCCAGAGGCGTCATTTGGAACAAAACAGGGACCGGCAGGTAGGCATGAACCACCCCTGTCCTCTGCCAGCCACTCCGGTTGCCAACTGAGGTCTGGACCTGCTCCAAGGTGCTTACACTAACGTATAACGCCCTAAACGGCTCAGGGCCTGGACATCTAAAGAAGCGTCTCCCCCATATACAGCTACCCAGACCCTAAGGTCATCCACAGAGACCTTTCTTCGGGAGCCACCATTACAAGAAGAAAGGTGGCCACGAGAGGAGGACACCCCCATAACGGAATCAGCTCCCCAGAGAGATGTGCTGGCACAGACTCTTTATAGACTTCAGTACCAAGTCAAAACCTTGTTTTCCCAGCATTTTAATTGTTAAATAACGTCATTGGATTTTATATTGGTTTTAGCTATATAGTCATTGGCACTCTGTGATTGGTTTTATTCTTGCATTATGCATTGTTATTATTTATTGGCATGGCTGGTGGATCTTATGCTCCAGTGAATGTTATTGCCCTTTTGATAGCGTATGTATATTTACTTTTACTCCGTTTCTAGCTTGTTTTAATTCTTGTACACTCTTCTGAGAGCTGTTTGTTAATTGAAAAGTTTAGAAAAGCCTTAAATAAATAACAAGTTGTCCTAAATTATTGGCATTGGAGGGCTTTGCAAGATTGCAGACACCTAAAATTTAGGACAGAAAAAACACCGGCCTGGAAATTCCCGGTGCTTCTGTGTTATCAAAAGAAATTAAATCTGTGTGTAGTTGGTGTACTGATGCATCCAACAGGCTATAGCTTGCCCAAGGATTCACCATTAATTCAACGCTCAGGCAAAATCCACAGCCTGTGCTAGCCGTGGTTAAGTTCCCACACAACGGTTGGAGCGTTCAGGCTTCTTACTGGCAAATCATACACAGTGGCTTCCCCGTCTGCATTTTCCATCTGAGCAACATTTTATTTTGTGTGTTCACTAATTTCACTCCCTACTCCTGGGACTAACACCCTCTCAAGATAAAGCAGTATTTATAACTCGGATTAGTCAGTGCTCTACAAACTCAGACAAAACGGTACATCACTGTTAGCACAAACTATGGTTCACAAGCCAGCTTCTAACTGCAGTTTGGTATTCTGCTTTGCCGACTCCACATAAGCAGCAATCCATGAGTTGACATATTATTACACTGCATTTCTATCCCGCCTTTCTTCCTCTTGCAAGTGTGGGGTGGGAGTCGGGAGAAGGGATGCTTGGAGCAAAATGTGAGTTTCAATTACTTTGTGAAGCCACGTGTAAAAATTAAGATCAAGCAAGCTTTATTAGGCATGCTTGCGTTTCGTCTACATGAACATCAGGGGAACTTTCTATGTTTCTCCTGAAGCCACAAATAAACCATGTTATTGTAAGCCAAGACAGCTCTCTAGGCTTTTCTCCTCTCCATTTTACCATCACAACAACCCTGCACAGTAGGGCTAGGCCACGCGTCTGCAGCTTGCCCAAAGCCACGTAATGTGCTCCAAGTCCAAGTGAAAAACAGAACCCAGATCTTCCCAGTTCAAGTCCAGTAGCCTCACCATAATCTCACTCTAGACTACCTTAAACAACTGTTCAGAAGGAGAAGACACTTCAGTGCACAAAACTGGCTGAGATCTCAGACCCTTTTAGGATGAATTTGGTGGGAACTGCTAGTATGCCGTTAATGTTTCCAAGAAGTTCATTTGGGGTGGGCATCTCATTCCGCAAAGGTAAACCAAGCTCTCCATCAAGGGGGAAGGGAGGAAAGGGGATGAGAACAGGGCAGAACGAGGGAAAGGACGGTGGAATCCCATGACCTTCTTAATCTTGCTCATAAACTAAGCCAGTGTCTGGGATCACTAAACTCACTGGGTGGTAAAAAGTGAATTAACCGCATCATGCTGGCTCACGGACAAACTTTAAAAAATGGAACATTGTAGAATCAGAAGCCTCCTGTGCAAACTCGCACACACATTATCTGTATGATATAAACTATATATAGAAGGCTGTAGAATTATATCTAAGAAGAGAAGGAAAATACAAGGTGAGAAGAAGAGTTATGCCTGCTCCTGAGAAAATGGAGAGGGAGAGATTGTCCTCCCCTGAAACACGGGCACCCACATGGCCTGCACGAGGCTGACAAAGCAAGGCCAGGTCAAAGAGGCGCTTCCTTGCACACCACAGGGTGGGAGTGCGGAAGTCGCCGCACAGAAGTCCAGATGCTGCAGCAGCTGTCGGTTTGGAGGGCTTGCAAAAGGGACTGGGTGGCTCCATCGGAGCAGGGAGGCTGCCCACAGCTATGCGTGGCCTAGCACAAGCTACGGTATTCGGGGCTGTATGTCTACATGGGGAACATGGTGCCTGGGCCTGGGGAACATGGGATGGGGGCACTGTTGCACTGAGGCCCTGCCACGCGTTCCCCAGGGACTGTGTGCTGCTCCAGCCCGGCTCTTCCTGTGTTCTCACTGGAGGTAAAGGTAAAGGTAAAGGTTTCCCCTTGACGCAAAGTCCAGTCATGCCTGACTCCAGGGGGCAGTGCTGCTCTCCGTTTCCTGGCCGAGGGAGCCAGCGTTTGTCCCCAGACAGTCCCCGTGGTCGTGTGGCCGGCATGACTAAACACCGAGGTGCATGGAACACTGTTACCTTCCCACTGAAGTGCTACCTGTTCATCTCCTTGCATTTGCATGCTTTCGAACTGCAAGGTTGGCAGGAGCTGGGACAGAGCAACGGGAGCTCACCCCGTTGTGCAGATTCAAACCGGCGACCTTTTGACCAACCAGCCCAGCAGCACAGCGGTTTAGACCACTGCGCCACCTGCATCCCAACTCTCACTGCAGAGTCAGGCTCTTATGCCAACTGGGACCGGACCAGGCTGGACCCGGCTTAACACGGAGCATGGAAGTGCATGCTAGAAAAGCAAGCACCTCTTTCATGGGTCCTGCCTCCAAAATGGCAGCAGGCAACTTGCCTCTGGCAACTGGCAGCTCTCCAGCATTTCAGGTGGGGGGGGGAACACAGCACACAGCCCTCCAGCCCTCCCCCGAGGCACTTATGGGTGGGAGTGCTGCCTGCATGCATGGCAGCAGCTTTATCATGGAGCGACGACTCTTTCTGTGAGAGAGGGGTGGGCACCACACGGTCCAAAGACCACACTGATTCCCTGCTACCCACGCAGAAGTCACAGCCACCTGGCTGGTTGTGAAGCAGCCAGGAAGCACTCACCTGGCTTCCCCATGGAATCAGAATCCTGACAGTCTTCGAAGCAGCAGGGAGACTCTGCTTGTCTGTTAAGCTATGCATTGTCTCAGGGGCATCAGCAAAGTGAGGTGCTCCTGCAGACACAAGTCCATGCCCTGGGCTTTAAATCAAGAGGACTAGCACCCTGATGCATGCCAAGTACACTGAGCACCTAGTCCGGTGCTCTCCCAAGCCAGCCCCTCTGAAAAGGGGATGCAGACTAGGGAAGTGAGTATGGCATTCCCCACAGAGGCTTCACAGCTCCCCATTAAAATGCCCTTTCCAAGCTTTCCAGGGACATCCATGAGAATAATAGGCAACAGAATGGGAAAGTCCACAAAAGAACCAAGTCAGAAATCCAGAAATAAAGACACCCCGGTGTGGCAGCCCCTTGAAGGCCTTGCCCTTGGCTCTGCGGCAACAGCATTCCTCGTGGCAGCCAAAAATAACCGCGACACACTCCTGTGGGCAAAGGATCGGCATGCTCCAGGCTCAAAAGGTTCTGCGTCCAGGCAAATTCTGCAGAGGCAAGAGCAGGATTCTGCAACCTGGCTAAAGTATGCAAATTGACCAGTAATTTTTGCATAATTTATGTTGCATTTTTAAATGAAGGAGGAGAAGGAGCTCCACAGAACTGGACCCTCTTCTGGCTTTAAGGGGGCCGGTGGGCACTGCACACAGACTTTCAAGACCCCTGTGCAGTCGCACAGCCGTGGGAACAGGGCGCCCAGCATCCGGAGCGGCCGCGGCTCGGCAAAAGAGCGTATGCGGCACTCACTAACGATCTCCACTTCCATCCTGCCCCTCAGCCGTTTCTGTGAAAGTATAAAATAGTAGCGTTGTGCTGAAAACATTTCCCACACTTGTGCTACTGTCCTTTTCTAGCAGAAGAGAAATGGCCATTGAAAGGGCTTTCAGAGGAGGCAGGCATGGCGGAGAAATTCTCCCGGCCTGAGCGAGGGGCTTCCTCTATTTAACTGATTTAGGAGATGACTGACCAGCACGCAAAAGTGTCCTATGTTTAATGGCACACTCCTCTCTCTAGGTCTATAGCCTCCTCCACTTTCTGCACCTCAAATAAAGCTTGCGGGGAGATGATTCCTTTCCTGGCGCCTTTCCAGATCAGAAAGCATGGGCAGCCTGGGAGATTTATCTGTTGTGGGAGTGCTTAAAACACTGAAAAATGGATTATAAGGCACCCTGAAAATGAGTCGGCGTGATGGACGCCTCTTTCCATGGGCAAGAGAACCTTCAGGAGAATGGAGGACACGATCCCCTTTGCACCAGGACTGTCACGGCTGCAAGACAGGGACACCTGGCATTGCATCCCCCAAAACTCTGGTGTTTGGGGGACAGAAACACCAGGCAGCTGAGCCCAATTTGTGCAAACCAGTCTGGCATGTCTCCTTCTCCAGGACACATCCAGTGAAAATTTCCTGATGTTCTCAGCCTACGGCTCCCATGATCTGTCACCTCTGGCGGGGCCAACTGGACTCTCACAGATTCATAGGTCAAAGCATATGAAGAGGTGCGAGTTGCTTGGCCCTGAGCTAACCCAGATTTAAACAATGCTGGGCAGAGAAATGGATGATTTTCATAATAAAGTAGATCCTCAAAAATGTGGATTTTGCATACAAGCTTATTGTTACTGTCAATTCCACTGTTCTTGTTTTACATGGCATTTCTATCCTGCCTCTCTCCCTCTTGCAAGGAACTGAAGGCAGATTTCAAGGTTCTCCCAGGCTCCATTTTATCCTTGTAAGTGAGGTAGGCTAGGCTGAGATGCACTGAGGGAGATGCATTGTCTTCCAAGAAGGCTTTGTGGCCGAGTGGGGACTAGAACTTGGGGAGCCCCAGGCCCCCGGTCCAACACACTCCACACTGTGTCACTCTGGCTCTCTGTCCCCTACACAGCGCTAAAGAACCATGCCGAAAACTTGCACACACATCTCCCCAGCCAGGAACGCATCCTGTAGTGGGCTTTGCACTCTCGTTCAAGCTGCCAGCACCTCCTGACAGAAGCCAGATCGTCCTTAACCAAAGTTGTGCTGAAATGACTATTTGTGTTTAAATTCCTGCCGGTCACTAGCTGGTCGGCCAGCTGCTCCAACCGATGTTTCCACACACCAGCCGCGCAAGCCGTCCAGCGCCCTTGCACACAAATTGCTCGGTGTGCTGCAACCATCACCACATAGTATCACGGCTGCCGGAAAAATCAGGCACCGCAGGGCAAGGTATTCCCTCTGGTCCCACTCGAAGACATTTTCTCCTGCAAAGTTCGGCAGCGTCCACTCAAACCGAGCAGGGGAGGCTGGTGGGGGAGATGGAGCCGCTCAACCGACAGCAACAAGGGCGCAATTCCAGGAGAAGGATCGGTGCCTGAGAGCTCAGGCGCTTTTGTCAGAGGAACTGAGGGGTTTGCCCGGCAGCGGCTGGACACTCCCATCTCCCAGTGGCCACAAGGTGCGTGCTCACCAGCTCTTCTGGGCTCCTTTTCCTTCCGAGGACCCATGCAGACAAGGCAAGAAATGACCCGAGAGCAGCCAGCCTTGAGCAAGGCCCTGCACACTGCTGCCCAGGCCCTGGGGCTTCAGTGACGGTCGAGCGTGACGCTGGCACCAACAGCCCCCGGCAACCGCCACGCGTTTGCGCAGGGCTGCCATGAAGGCAAGACAGAAACGGCCATCGCTCCAAGAAATGCCCTCTTGCTGGTTGACAACAAACGAGCTGCCAGTTCAGAAAACACTTTGCAGGCTGCTAGTCTATTTCCAGAGTGTGAGCTGAAATCTGCCTCCCAATCTGATGCTCTGTAGGTGCGTTGGATTACGGCACCCAACATACTGAGGGGGGACATGGTCTCCCCTACGAGTCCCTCGAAGGCTGTCACAGAGAGGAAGGCCAAGATCTCTTCTTGCTGATGCCAGAGCGTAGGACACAGAATAATTAACTCAAGTTGCAACAACCCAGATTCAGGCTGGACATCAGGAAACGCTTCCTCACAGTCAGAGCAATATCTCAGGGGAACCAGCTGCCTGAAGAGGTGGGGGGCTCTCCCACACTGAAGACATTCAGGGCCAAACTGGGCAGGCCTCTGAGTGGGATGGTGTGACTTGGCATCCTGCAACAGCAGGGGTTTGGACTTGATGGCCTTCATGGCCCCTTCCAACTCTACTCTATGATTCTATACTCCAGCCAGCAAGGGGATTGTGGGATTTGGAGGGCACCAGGTTGGGGAAGGCTGCCTAAAACCTTGAAAGCCTAACCACCCACGTGTCTAAAGGACTGGCTATTCTCCCAAGAGCCTCCCATTTGGACATTTGGTGGGAGGCTACCAGGACAAAGGTCTTTCAGTGGCAGCACCAATCTCCAAAATACATTCTGCCAGCACGATCAGCTGGGCACCCAATCTTGTCTCACTCTGGCAAGCGCACTTTTATTATTTCTTTATTTATTTAGGAAGCTTCTATGCTGCCCCATTCACCGAAGCCTCAGGGCGGCTCACAACCATAAATTTTGACATCCTCCTGCTCCTCTCCCTTTCCGCCTTGCAACAACCCTATGAGGTATGCTAGGCTGAGAGTCAGGGACTGGCCCAATGACACCCAGCAAACCTCATGGCTGGGTGTGGATTAAGACCGACCCTCACACTCTCACCACGACATCATCCTTGCTCCCTGCTTGGCAAGACCTTTGCTGTTTCTGTGCTGCTTTTTTACGGACTTCTGTGTTTTAAATGCATGAGACAAAGCTACGCAGCACCTTCTTAACCCATGTTTGCTAACCGAGTTCAAGCCCTGGTTTCAAATCCTAACTGTGGAGGAACTCTGGGTAGCAGTAAACCCAGTTAATGCCCTGCATCCTTTAACCAGAGGTGCAGAACCCAGGAGGGGGGGCAAAGCCCAGGCCCACAGGTTCCCCCAGAGGAAGACCTCTCATCCCCTAACCACTGCTGCTTCCGGGCTTTTGTGCCATTCTTTCCCCACTTGGAAAGGCTGGATCACCTCTCCAAAGCAGTGAGTGTTTGCTTCAGACACTTTCTCCAAACTGAAATTTTGCCCCTGGGCTAAAAGAAGCTCCGCTTTAAACTGTGGTCCAGCTAGAAGGAAGGCTCCTAGTCTCCATGCCAACCAAACGGCAGGCTCCCCAGCTTGGGAAGTTTGCAGGAGCAGAGACATCCATGGCTTCCTGCTCCAGAGCCGAGGAGCAGCAGCAACTACGCACCTTGGAGGCTGCTGGCAGACCACCCAAAGATGATGAACTTTTAAGCGTTCAACCAGAAAACGCACCTCAAGGGCAAGCTTGCACATGTGTGTGCGTTGCTTGGTTTTTTGCACAAGCCACAGCCAGAAGCTAAACATGCAAACTGATTTCATTGAAAACCTTTGTATCTGAGGTCCTGGACAGCAGCCCGGAAGCCCGACTGGTTGCATCTGACCAACACGGACAACTGGCTCATGCCTTCCAAGTATGAGGAGGTAACCAAAGGGGCAAGGACACAAACCCCTAAAAGGAAGCATAGAAACATAGAAACAGAGCGAGTCAGAAGGTCTCCCAGGCCTTCTAGTCTGACCTCCGGCACTAGCCGGTTCTGCTCACAACATGCCCACCATGTGCATGCCCAGCCTATTCTTGAACACCCACACCGATGGGGCCACAACAACCTCCCGTGGGAGCCCATTCCACACCCTTGGAGTCCTGACTGTCAGGAAGTGCTTCCTGGCATCCAAACGAAACCTTGGCTCCCTGGGCTTGGTTCCGTTGGAGCGCGTTCTGCCTTCCTCTGCAGGGGAGAACAAGTCTCTACCCACCTCCGTGTGACATCCCCTCACATACCTGCATGTCACCAACAGATCCCCTCTGAGTCTCCTCTTCTCCAGGCTGAAGAGACCCAGTTCCCTCAGTCTCGCCTCATACGGCATCCCCTGCAAACCGGCCACCAACCTTGTGGCCCTGCGCAGCACTGACTCTAACCTGGCTATATTCTTTCTGTAATGAGGGGCCAAAACTGAGCACAATACTCCAGTTGCGGACGCACCAGAGTCATATAGAGTGGTAGTAATACCTCTCTTGATCTAGAAGCCACGCTTCTGGCTATGCAACCAAGGGTGACGTTTGCCCTCTTGACCACCGCATCACACTGCTGACCCATGTTCAGCCTGCAGTCAGCCAGCACCCTGAGGTCCCTTTCACAAGTGCTACTCTCCAGCCACTTGTCCCCTAACCTGTACTTATGACACCTATTCCTATGCCCCAAGTGCAAGACCTTGCACTTATCCACATAGAACGCCATCCTGTTGTCTCCTGCCCACTTCCATAGTCTGTCCAGAGCCTTCTGGATCTGAAGTACCTGCTCCTCAGTTGTGGCCACTGCTCCAGTTTTAGTGTCATCTGCGAATTTGATCAGCAGACTGTTCACCCCTTCTTCCATGTCATTAATGAAAAGACCGAACAGGATCAGCCCCAGGACAGAGCCCTGGGGGACCCCGCTTGTCACTGGCCGCCATCCCGATGATTCCCCACTAATGGTTACCCTCTGCTTTTGGTCAGTCAACCATGCCCTAATCCACCGGACAGTGCTTTGGTGTATCCCAAAACTCCTCAGCTTCTCCACCAGGATATCATGGGGCACTTTGTCAAAGGCCTTGCTGAAATCCAGGTAAACCACATCCACTGCATCCCCTCCATCTAGCCATCTCAAAACCTTGTCGTAGAATCCCACAAGGTTTGTCTGGCAGGGAAATGTAAACATAAAGTAGGTACATTTTATCATGTGATAATGTAAAAAAGTACTGGATTAAAATACATAGATGGATGGAGAAAATATTACAAAAACCCTTTGCCTTTAAACCCGAAGTTTTCTTGCTAGGCATCATACCAGAAGACGTTAACAGACAGGAAATGTATTTTTTATTTATTTACTTATTAAAACATTTTTATGCCACCCCATTCGCCGAAGCCTCGGGGCAGCTTACAACAGTATCTGATACTGCATCTAATCACAGCGGCGAGGATTGCATTTGCTCAGTATTGGAAAAGTGAGGAGCTGCCCACCGATGGATTGATTGTAAGAAAGATCTTGGACTGCGCAGAAATGGATAGATAGACTTTATCACTGAAGGAGAAAGAGGATACTGATTTCTATCAAACTTGGGACTCTTTCTATAATTGGCTGGAGAAACGGGACCTGGCGTAAATTTAGAGATGTTTTTTAAACTATTATAAATTGATTTGAAATTTGACTTTCGAATGTTAAAAAATATTTAGTAGGAGGTTGACCCAGTAAATCCAATGTTTGCCATGTCTGATGCTTTTTAGTGTTAGTTTAAAATGTTAATAAAATATATATATATAAAAAGGTTTGTCTGGCAGGACTTGTTTCTGCGGAAGCCATGTTGTGTGGCTGTCAGCCTCCCTTCCCTATCTAGCATCGCTAGATCTCTCTCTATTATGAGCCTTTCCATTGTTTTTCCTACAATGAACGTAAGGCTAACTGGTCTATAATTCCCCATGTCTTTTCTACTACCCTTTTTGAAAATTGGGACCACTGATGCCACCCTCCAGTCCTCTGGAACTTCACCCGTTCTCCATGAGGTCTCAAAAATGGAGGCCAGCGGGCGTGAGAGAACCCCTGCCAACTCTCTAAGTACTCTCGGGTGTAACCTGTCAGGGCCTGGCGCCTTTGTAACGTCCAATGCCCTGAGGAGCCCCTCGACTTCAGGGGGGGGACTCTAATCTGTGCCCCTAAGTCCCCAGCCTCATCTAATCTCCTATGCGGATCTCCCCCATCCTGCTTTGGGGAGAACACAGAGGCAAAATAGTCATTCAGCATCTGTGCCTGTTCCCTCATATCAGTCACTGGATCTCCTTCCTCCTTATTTAGTGGTCCCACCACTTGTCTCCCCTTCCTCTTCCTATTTACATGCTGAAAGAAGCCCTTTTTGTTGCCCTTGATATCCTTGGCAAGTCTTAGCTTGTAATCAGCCTTAGCCTTGCGAAGAATCCTTCTGCAACGGGCCTCCTCCTCCTGGTATACCCTTTTGTCCATTTCCCCTAGTACCCATTTCCTACGGAGGTTCCTCTTTCGTCTAATCCGTCTAACCACCTCCTTTCGCATCCATGGTGGTGCTCTCCTCCGCCTCCCCACCTTACTGACTGGAGGTATCATCAAGGCTTGCGCCTCCAAAACCTCCCTTTTGAGTGCCATCCACCCCTCCTCAACTCGCTTGCCTTCCAGTAACCCATCCCAGGAGACTTTCCCCAGTCTGGCCTTCAGTTGGCCAAAGTTGGCCCTCTGGAAGTCCCAGCTTCTAGTGCTCGACCTGCTGCACGTCCCCAGTCCCGATCTCAAAGCAAAGGGTGGAGTGATCGCTCGCGCCCAGAGCTCCCCCGATCTGCACCCCATCTATCAGCTCCTCCCTGTTGGTCATGCAAGTATGCTAGCATCCATCCGTGATGCCCAGTCCCTCTGTAAAAACATACGACAGCCCTCTGCCTTTTTTTCCGACATGTGCCATCCCTGGAGGACAATCTATCCAACATACGCTTTGAGCTCGTGCTCCTTGCCCCACATATAACTACGTCCTGGAACATTTGCCAGCACAACGGTCTGGTCCACACATTCCCAAAACCCAGGTTTTGGCCTCATTTTATCCACCTCTGTGTTAACACACATGCAAGATCAATCCTATTCTCATGATACATAAGCCAGCTATTCCGGCTTGCTTCTCCCACAAACGGAGTCATTTCTCCAGCTTGCCAAAGTTCCCAATGAAGAACCCAAGTTTGCGTGGGCTGGACAAACTTTCCTGCTCGTAGAGCCCCCAAGTCATCCCGCATCAACCTGTCCACAGCACTGCTGGGTTGCTGTGAGGGGCAAACCAGACCGCTGTCTTTTCCACCCCTCCTGTTTTCGTTGTATGCATGGCACCTCTGAGCCAGGGCAGGGTGCGGAGGAGGGAGAGATGCTGGCTACAGCTGTTCCTTGGAGGCCCAAGCAAACCAGAATTTCTGCTTCTTCCATTTTCACCCAGCAACTCGATCCAGGGCAGATCTGGAGCAGTTCACAAATCAAATGTATTTTGCCGGGTGTTTACTTGGACACTTTGTTTGTGTGATAAAAATCGACGCTTGAGGTAGCATAGGATAATGATACATATCATGACGAAAGTAAAAGGAATCCAAATAAAATGAACCATGGTAAAACATTCCTGTGCCAACAGGAGCAGACTAAAAACGCAGGCAAGCCTCAGCTCAAGTCACGTCCACTCAGGGGCACAAATCTTGCTCCAGGCAAGCCACATGTTTGTGTGTCCAACCAAAAATATAAAAGGAAATGGAAAAGTATAGGGAAAGGGAGCCCATTCTCTTTTGCTGGCTTGTTCTCAAGGTGGTTTACAAAGAAAAATACGAACTGAAATGCAAACCCTGGGTCAACATTAACAAGAACGTCAGGATAATGGTTCAGAGCAAGATTCAGAGATGCCCACAGTTGCTAAAAATTGGGGACATGAAGGGGTCTTTGTGTAGCCCTGGAAAAGGTACCACAGTTGGCGGCTTGGCGGTAGGATCCCCGCTTTGCCCTCAGCAGCTCCAAGATTCAACCCCTGGCGCCTGCAGGTAGCATTAGCAAAAGCCCTTGCCCAAAACCTTGGGGTTTGCTGCCACCACTTCCTGCGAACAAGATGGGGCCGCATGGAGCTACCAGTGTTCCCAGGTTCCTAGTGGCTGCCGGGGGGCCTCCCTGGAAAAAATACTCCACTGTGAGGACAAGGCACTGCAAAAGAACTTCATCAACAATGATCTACAGCCGCAGTCCTCTCCTCTAGGATACTTCGAGGAGCAGAAGCAGCCTTGCTTTGTTCCGAGTCTCAGCTCCATCACAAGCCGGACTTGGCCAGGACAGGAAACTCGGTCAGATCTGCTGTTTTAGGCTTTCAGCTCCCCAGCTATTTAAAGAAAAAAAATTCAGAGAAATTCAGGGGAGGGGTGCATGCACAAAATAGACCCAGCGGGGAATACTTTTAATGATCCACATGAGACACAGCGCAAGACCCCAGGAGATGTGCAGAAGAGCTGAAGTAATGCACCATGGGCGCAGAAGGCCTCAAGGGGAGATGCCGTTCCGGAGCGCTCTCTGGAATGCGGAGAAGGTTCCCGATACAAGAGAGCCGTAAAGGTTGACACTACTGAAGGTTAGGTCAGAAGAAAGACGTATTTTCTCCTTCTCAGTCCAGGATGGCAGATTTTGATACAGCGCGAACAATTCCAGTCTGCGGCCCCAACAAGTAGCCCTGCGGTTACACCATCGCCTAGGTATCCAATCCAGCCATGCGCCTGCAAGCTGCAGTGGTGGGCAAGCTGCATTTGCAAGCCGCCCAGCGCAAGAGTCTATCACGCAGATTCAGCGGCTCCGGCCGCCGGTCCTTCTCAGAAAGCCTGTGATTACCCCAGCCAGGGGTGCGTCTCACCTGCATGCTCCCCAGAGCTGAAGAATAGGGAAGAACTGGCTGGAGTCTCCCTGGCACAATTCAAGAATTTAGGAAGCTGGCGCTGGGCGAACAGGGACGCCCTACAGCCTTCAAGGACCATCTGGCACTTGGGGAAACTTTGCGAGGGAAAGCCAGCAAAATCTGGGAGGGTTTCGCCAAGCATTTGGAGAGCAGCAAAAGAGGCTTGACAGCAAACTGGAAGAAACGCCAGCCTAAATCGGAGGAGTGGCGGGGGGGGGGCTGCATCCCTCAATCTCCCGTCGGAGAAGCGGCTGGGAACATCGGACCCTTGGAGTCCTTGCAGTGTCGTACCCGGACCGATTGCCAAGGCCCACCCAGCGGGACGAGGCTGGGATGCCCAACACAGAAGTGGCGGCACCGTTCAAGGCTTGGCCCTTCCAGGCGGCCAGCAACGGGAGCACAGCAGCAGGAACCGTTAGTCCCACCAAGCCAGTGGAAACTTCCACTGACTGTGCCAAGCATGCTAGGAAAATCATACAGGTCGCCGCGGCTCTCCGGCCTCGTCGCTGAAGGATACACAGACCTGGGAGGCAGCTTTCTGCTAAGCTGATCTCCGGTCGGCCCAGCCCAGTCACGTCTGCGCTGGCCGGCAGCAACTGCTCGGCCAGCGCTTCTGGCAGGGGGACACAGTGTGGGGGGAGCATGGGTCCGCCTGCATGTGAAGCATGTGCGCCACCACTGAACCATGGCCTCCTCCCAATGTGCCCGGCTTGCCCAGGTGCCGCCAACAACGTTCAGCAGCCATAGCCAGGGCCAGTGCTCGGCACAGCCCTACCGAGTCGACTCAAAGGTTCGGCACAACCAGGTCCACCGGGCCACCTCCCGGGGAAGTGCCTCAGGCAGCAGCTCCGCAACACCTGCGCCATCGTCTGCTCACAGGTGGGGCTGCAATTCTCCCGCCCAGAACTGTGCCCCGTGCATCCAGCAGCGTGCGCTTACGCTGGTCTGATCAGTCTTGAGATTTCACTGAAATAGGACGGTACAGACATGTTTTTCAATAAAGGAAATCTACACCAGGGCTGGGTGAAAGCTGGTCCACCACAGAGCCCGTGGGCAGATTTCACTCAAGTCTCCGGTCGCCCTCCATGGAGCTGCTCCACCACTGTCACCTTCCTTCCACTTGACAACTCCCGGGAACTGTCACCCCGAGGCCGTTCCAGAAGCTGGCGGGCCTGCGCCCAAGAGGACTCCCCAACCCCCCAGTCCTGGCACTGCTGGCACCCTGTGCCCTCAGCATCTTTCTGCTTGGCCTCCAACTGCTCATCACTTACTGGAAGATGGAGCTGTATGTAACAAACACAACCGAATAAACAAACAATCCTATGTTAAGTTTTGGGAAAAACTGAGATGAAGTCTGACATGCCATTCCGTGGAGGGAAAGGGGAAAACATCAACCTCAAAACACGCAAGCACACACTGAGGTCAATAGTCTCAGAATGGTTCTATTTTGTGGTGGCTGGTAAAGTTTAAATGACCAAGTTTACACCTGGGAATCTGGTGCACGTGCCTTAAGCTTTGAAAAGCAAAACTCTAATTTTGGACCAGAATATAAGCGTCCATGTCTTGGATACACCACACCACTCTTGAAATCTGTTAGAGCACCTGGCTGGGGAGGATAGGAGTTGTAGTAGGGTGGCATGAGGGAGAGACCGCATTGGGATGCGCAGCCACTTCCAATTGAAAGCTGCATTTGAAAGAGCCTGAAAGGGCCAGCCGGGAGTGTGCAGGGGCCTATTTCTAAGAGAAGAATGAGGAATTTTGCCGGGCTTCACTTCGACAGATCTGCATTCCAGTCTGTCAGCTCTCTCATTATCCCCAGAGCTGCTGAAGTGCCTCTGCAAGGCCCAGCTCCCGCTTTTAGTAATGGAAATAAAGGATGCGCTCCGAAACTATTCAGCAAGCTTTATGCTGCAGCTCCAAGAACGTACTTGCAAAATATTCCAAGGGCAGCATGAGGGAATACAGAGAAGGGCAGAGAGCCTCTCACTGCCAACGCCACTGCTGCCTCGGCAAAGCGAGCGGGACTCCCGAACGGTTTTAGCACCACCACGAGCGCAGGTCACGGCGCGCAAAGCTCTTCTTCCACACATGCACGTGCCAGGGAATCTCTGCAGCAGCCATGCAGAACCTGAGGCTGGGGGCCCTGATTCCCCGAATGGCCACTCTCCCTTCCCCAGCCCTGCCTCACTGGGCTTCCACCCATCACCTAGCAGTTTTCAGGACTCTGCGCAGATTCCCCCATTGCCACAGTCTGAGTCGCATCTCCAAAGGTTTCGCTGCTGTTGGGAAGAAGCTTAAGCTGAAAGGAGCTGGCAGGTTGGCCCTGCCAAAAACCACAGCCAAGGCTCCTCGCAAAGCAGCTGGCTCTGTTCAGACAGATCTCCCATGGCCAACTTTACTGGGGAGGCAGAGGGCTAGGACCCACACGCTTGCACGCCACTCACACCGTGGCTTTCCCTGCATCTACAGGTGGCATGTCTTGCACTTCTGCTCAGCTGGAGTCCCCGCACAACGCAGGCCACCGATAACGGGGCCAGTCCCCACACGCACATTGCCGCTGCATCTCTTCCAGGAACGCCTTCGACCTTGAACAAATCCTCCAAGCCTCTCATGGTGAATTTCCAAGATCGATACCTCACCTCTTTGTTTGGTTAAAGTTTAGTTTCCTGCTGCCCCTTGAAATCCTGACGAGCAGAAGTAAGCAAACAAAAACAACCAGCGACTTGTTCTTCGTAATCTTCTTGCTTTGATGTTAGGGCCCTTTCAGCATGTTTCCCTTTGTACTTTCTGATGCGTGGTCAGCATTCGCTCTGGGGAGGGAGATATGGCCTGAAAGCATGACAAGAGAAGAGGGGAACTCGCTTGCTCGCACGCAGGTTAGCAGCCCGGGAGCCCAGCAGGGATGAAGGGAGCTGGAGAGCCAGTCTGAGCCGTCCGTCATCCCCAGACGGACCCTGAACCGCCATGAACACAGAAGAGTTTTTGAGGGGGCTAGGGCCAGACACCGCGCTCCCCAGAGAGAAAAGAGCCAATGCATCCAAGCACTTATCATTCTGGCCTTATCATTCTGGCCTCCAAAACTGGGACCTAACCTAACAGATCAACTGCATGCCACCTCTCTGGTCATCTGTTTAAGCCCAGCTTGACCAAACCAGAGGCTTCCCACAAGCAGCCCATTGCAGAGACGAAGAAAATGGCTGGCACGGCCCTTGTAATTGGGAGATTACACAAACCTCCCGGCTGGCCAGAGCTGGTATAAATGCAAGGCTGGACCCTGGTCACAGGGAGAGGACTTGACGATCCATGATGCACAGCCTAAGCAGGGTTGGCTTGGGCCATAAGCTTGGCAACCCGAGCAGGAGCCCCAGCAGGTCAGAGTGGGGAAGGATCACTTGCTTTATCCTTTGGCCACTGTGGAAATGAGTTGACATGCCCTCAAGCCCCACAACTGTAATAAGTAACATTGCTGCTCTTAGATATATCAAACGGTTTGTGACAAAAGCATTCACTGACACATAATTCAGCCCTTCGGCACATGAAAACTTAAACATTAGGTTTGAAGGCCAAGCTCCATTTGACAAAAAGATATTCTTGTCCTAAAGGAACAAGCAAAGACCTTCCACTTGTTCGTTTGCTACACAAAAGCTAAAAAAGCACCAATGACAACACAGCTCATCAGATGGCACAAAGCACAAAAAAGGGAATTCCTTTCATATCGTCATCGTCGTCGCCATCCTCCTCCTCCTCCTCCTCCTCGGCCATTTTCTCAGCAACCCAAATAATTTTCCTCTCCTGCCCTCACCTCCTCCTGACCAGGAAGCGTGGCCTGGCTGGGCAGCGTCAGCTGAACGCCAAATGCAGAACTGGCTTTGCCCAATTAAGGTCTGTATTGCTGTGTGGCATTTACACCCCATCTTTCTTCCTTTTGCACGGAACCCCAGTTGGCTCGCATATCTCCCTTCTGTTTCATCCTCACAAGAACAGTCCTGTGAGGGAGGCTACGGGAGAGTCCCTGCCTCTCCAAAAGCCACTGAATGCGTTCCATGAGCGTGTGGACTGGAACCCCGCCTGGCACTCTGACCACGCTGACTCTACCCAGTGCCCAACTAACTACCAACCTGAGTTCCATCATCAACTTGGATTACAGCAGAACTGCTGGACTCCCAAATTTGTTTCCACCACGGAATGGTAGCTATGG
Organism: Varanus komodoensis; assembly: GCF_004798865.1. Taxonomy (NCBI): domain Eukaryota; kingdom Metazoa; phylum Chordata; class Lepidosauria; order Squamata; family Varanidae; genus Varanus; species Varanus komodoensis. The sequence goes on from NW_025336401.1 coordinate 2,603,075, forward strand.
GCAGGCAGAATACCACTAGGGCAAAATCAGCCACGACCACAAAAATAACCCCAACCATGCGTTTCTCCAGAGGAGATAGATCGCTTGGCCAAAGCCTTTGATTGTTAACCATTGACAAAATAGGGTTAATGTGCAAAACGTCCTGTGAGCCCAAGCCATTAACTCTATGAGAAACAGGCCAGGTGAAGTGATGCCATCACTGCAGCGATCAAAGATTTTGCCCCAAGGCACCGAACAGGTGTGCCGAATTGGCCTGCAGCTCCTTTAAACAACACACGCCCAGAAACATAACTCATTTGCCACAAACCAGGGCCGCAGCATGCAAACAAAGCACTACCGTCCCCACTGACTCAGCAGAGATGAAGCAAGCAGGCAAACATGCGACTCGGTGATCGTCCAGCCACTGACAGCTTGCAAAAGCAAGTCACCCCTTGCATGCAAGAGCGTGGTGCAAAGGAGACCCATGCACCATCCTCTGCCTCCCCCAGTGTAACAACAAGGGAGTCTGGAAGCGCTGGGATACGTTCTGCATTGGCTTGCTTGCTGCACCACCCGAAGCAAACAAACCGATTCCTCTCAACCATGGTTTGCAGAAAGAGGTTATCTTCACCAATCTGGCTTGTTTCTGCCAACTCTAGTTGAGAGGAACCATTTGTCAACTTCAGCCATCGCAGCAAACTGTGGTTAACATAAAGTGGAGGCAAAGCTTCCAAACACTTGTTTGCCCAGGACTGGCAGGGCACCAGGACCAGGGCGACAGAACTGGAGGTGAAACAGAGCCCGAAATCCAAGAGCCACGGGCAACGGCAAGTCCAAGTTATAGTCACAGAGTAGGGCCAAGGTCAGGAAGCAGAAACAGGTACTGGACCAGAGCAAGGATAGTCATGAACAATGAAAGGGTTAAGACCAAGAAGGCACACAGAGCTGCAGGTTCCTTGATGTCAGGTAATTGGGCAGGATACGCAGCAAGACGCAGCAGGAGGAACCAAACAGCACAAGGGTCGGGCCAGCAAGAAGACCCATGTTTTCAGGCACAGGTGCTAAATGACTATTTTTTCTCCCCAAAACAGGACGGGGAGATCCGCATAGGAGATTAGATAAGGCTGGGGACTTAGGGACACAGATTAGAGTCACCCCCCCCTGAAGTCGAGGGGCTCCTCAGGACATTGGACATTACAAAGGCGCCAGGCCCTGACGGGTTACACCCGAGAGTACTTAGAAAGTTGGCAGGGGCTCTCTCACACCCACTGGCCTCCATTTTTGAGGCCTCTTGGAGAACGGGTGAAGTTCCAGAGGACTGGAGGGTGGCATCAGTGGTCCCAATTTTCAAAAAGGGTAGTAGAAGGGACATGGGGAATTACAGACCGGTTAGCCTCACGTCCATTGTAGGAAAAACAATGGAAAGGCTCATGATAGGGAGAGATCTAGCAGTGCTAGATAGGGAAGGAAGGCCGGCAGCCACACAACACGGCTTCCGCAAAAGCAGGACCTGCCAGACAAACCTTGTGGGATTCTATGACAAGGTTTCAAGATGGCTAGATGGAGGGGATGCAGTGGATGTGGTATACCTGGATTTCAGCAAGGCCTTTGACAAAGTGCCCCATGATATCCTGGTGGAGAAACTGAGTTTTGGGATACACCAAAGCACTGTCCGGTGGATTAGGGCATGGTTGACTGACCGAAAGCAGAGAGTAACCATTAGTGGGGAGGTGGGTAGAGACCTGGTCTCCCCTGCAGAGGAAGGCAGGACGAGCTCCAACAGAGCAAAGCTCAGGGAAACCAGGTTCCATTTATATACCAGAAAGCACTTCCCGACAGTCAGGACCCCGAGGGTGTGGAATGGGCTTCCAAGGGAGGCAGTTGAGGCCCCATCAGTGAGGGTGTTCAAAGATAGGCTGGACATGCATATAGTAGGCATGTTGTGAGTGGAGCCAGCTGGAGTCGGGGGTCAGACTAGACGGCCCAGGAGGCCCCTTCTGACTCGTTCTGTTTCTATCTTTCTAGGTTTCTATGTTTGTTGCTCAGGTGAGACAGCAAGGCCAGGCACAAGCGCTGCAGCAAAAGGAAAACCTGCATTACTGAAGTCAATTCTGGAGGGAAGAGCTGGCTCTTAAGTAGCTGTTTCCCCAGGGCTCCCAGCTGGCCCTCACCAGGAGGCCATGAGCTCCAGCAGGACCTGGATCCAATCCTGTGAATACTAAGGTGGGCTTCTGGTTCTGACCTACATGTGAAGACCCAGAACAGCCCAGATCCTTGGGGATGGGGAATAAGTTCAGCGAGGCCTGCCATGGGCTCTCATCATACTAAACTAGGATCTACTGCAGGGATGGACACCCTTCTAGCTGTTTGTCCTACAATTCCCATGTACCCTCACCACTAATTCTGCTAAGCTGAACCGTAGGAGGGCCACCAGTTGCCCACCTCTGGTTTACTGCAGGGTCCAAATGGGCCACCTTCACTTCACAGAAGTTCGTGCACTATCTCTACTCTGCAGCAGGATCAATATTCCCATTTTCCCCAACATCAGAGCCAATTTGTTTTTCGGCACCAGGCTAAGACCTTTTTATTTAAAACTTATTGTAATTGTTAATTTTTTTGTATTTATAGGATTTTAAATTTTTAGCCAAGATGCACCAGAGGTTTTTAAATACATTTTTATTGTTATATTGTTATTTATTTATGTATTTTGTTTCTGCTGTGAGCCGCCCCGAGGCTTCGTTGCGATGGGGGCGGCATAAAAATGTTTTAAATAAATAAATAAATTCATGCAATCTTGAAAGAATGAAACAGAAGCACCAAACACACCATGAAGAGATTTACTTTAGTGTTCAATGACTGTCACTGTATCACTGCACGTCTAATTATCTCAGTAATTATAACAACAGTCCTGCAAGGTAACTCCGGCTTATCCTTTCACCAAAGTGGCGAAGGCATGCCTGGACTCTCCCAGCACTGACAGTGGCGGGGGGGATCCCCAAGGTTGGACATCCCACCAGGCATGTTCATCTCCTCCACCCTGCAGCTTTCTGTAGCGGGTGTCATGTGCCATCAAGTTGTCTCTGACTTAGGACCACCCTGCAAGATGTCCTGACCTGGACAGCACTGCTCAGCCCCTGCAGACTCCAGGCTGTGGCTTCCTGGACGGGTGCAAGCCATCTCCTGGTTGGCCTGCCTCTTCTTTGACCTTCAGCGCCCCCTCACACGACTGCCTTCTCCAGGAGTCTTGCCTCCTTGTAAAGTGCCCAACTACAACAGACTGAGTTGTGTCATTTTTGCTCCCACTCCAGTCCAAGTCCTGGCTTCAGTGGGTCTAGCCCCACTTGGTTGTCTTTCTGCCAGTCCAGGCTTTTCTCAAAGCTCTCCTTCAGCACCATGCATCCACCACATCTGTCTTCCTCCAGTCAGTTTTCACACCCGTCCATCCTGATTGTGAATACCACGATACTGGCTTTTAGTGTAGGCAATTCTTTTGATTCCCCACCTCACCACACCTCATCCCCAGAAGTTCCAGTCCTGCAGGACTCTCACCAGCTCTCCGAAATAGGAGACTTAGCCACTGCTGCGCTGCTCCAGGCAAGAGCCTCAGGTGGGAAACCTCCCACCCCTGCCAAACACACGTTCCAGAACAGTGAGATATTCACCCTGGTTTTCTTCCCGCACCATAATTAAGCACAAATTTTTATCCACGATTAACAGGAACGCACACTCTTCTCAGAGGTACCATGCCATTATATTAAATATGCACACAGTCCAAAGAACAAAAGAGCATTGTGACTGTGTGGGGCGGGTTTGTTTTCACCACACATGAAACTTTTTCTTGTTTTCTTTTGAAAAACTGCTTGGCTCCCAGCTTAAAACGTTTCTACTTCCTGCACAGTCTTAAAACAGTTTCCCCACTGTCCCCCACCTCCAAATAGTTGCAGTAAAGACCACATCAAGTATTTAAAGAATTCAAATGTATAAAATTCACAGAGAGAGAGAGAGAGAGAGAGAGAGAGAGAGAGAGAGAGAGAGAGAGAGAGAGAGCGCGAACTATATTTTCCAGTGATCAAATGCTTTCGCTTTTGTGTTCATGCTTAATCCCTCTTAACAATGCATATTTTCTCCATCTCGGGAAGAAATGTCTACACAAGGGTTAATCTTCTAGGGTAAAGTTATGGGGCAGTGGGGAGGAGGGGAAAAATAAACTTTCCACCAAAATACAACCCTGTGCTACCCACATTTTTATGGAATTGGTTCTAAAGGCTCAAAGGAGTTTATTAAGTATTTAATTGAAACTGCATTCCAGCCAGGTTTTTCTTTTTTCTTTTCTCTTCTCCTTTTCACACACACACACAAAGGTGTCTCAGCTCTGACTTACTGAAAGCCCTCCCAGAAGAGGCTCTCCCTGCACCCACTGCATTATCTCTTTGGCACCAGGCAAACACATTCCTCTTTTTCCAGGAAGTTAGATTTTAGATTCTAGATTTGACCACTGGGGCTTGAGAAAATGTAAGCACCCTGCAGCAGCCTCCCTGAGCCCTGATGCCCGCCAGATGTTGTGGAATTCCCATCTGCCCCTGCCAGTATGACCAGCGACCAGGAACCCTGGGAGCTGTAATGAAAAACATCTGGGGGAACCAGGTTGGCGAGGGCAGACAAAGGCCAATGGAATGGCTGTTCCTCTGCATTTTTTCTTGCACTGTTATCTCCTCTACTGATTCTCATTGCTGGTTAATTATTGAGTATTCTTATTCCTATTCCTATTATTAATTATCATCACTAATCACATAAACTGCCCAAAGAACCTTTATGGCTACGTAGACTAAAAAGAATAAACAAATAAATAATGAAAATACATTTGTCTGTGTTGATAGGCTAAAATATAACAAACAATAATTAAAATATTGTATATAGCCCTCTTGAATGTGGAAGAACAGAAATCCCGACTTCCAAAGCACCCCAGTATCCTAAAAGAGCTCAGAAAAGCAATTGAGAATTTCACACCAAAAAAATCCCGTGTTATCCTTTCTGAACGCCACTCTTTGAACCTGTGGAATCAGTTCAGGATTGCCAAGAACGCCAGGCAAACACTAAAAAATGAAATATTTAAACCCAGTCAAATGGCCATGTCTTGCTCGCATCCTGACACTTGTGCCTTCACACACCGGCTGGCTCGGAGGGTCACAAGCACAGGGCTTACATGCTAACAAACTCATGCGTAACACCCGCTCCCCCTGCGCAGCTTTCTCGAACCCAACATCCTCCAGATGTGTTTGATTACCGTCCCCGTCATGCCCAATGGCCCTTTTTCGGGAGGATGGGATTTGCAGTCCAACGCATCTGGAGGGTGTCGGCTGTCTTGTGGCCTTGCTGAACTTTAGGAAACCTCATCTGCAGTTTTAGCCAGTGGAAACTGTGCTCCAATCTTCACTAGCCGACTTCTGATGGAAGCAGCAGCAGCAGCAGCAAGGGCTACACAAGGCCCATCCTTCCAGCAGCTGCGCACAAGCCTGGGGGATTTATGGGTGGTCCCCAGATGCAGAGGCGGTGAGGGGGCTCTGTGGCACGTGGTTAAGAGTGTGGGTCTGGGCCTCAGGCAATGTGGGTTCTGGACCCCGCTTAGTCAAGGAGCCAACTGAGTGATGTGGGGCCAGTCAGACTCCCAAAACTGCTGTTGTGGGAGACGACCGGGAGGTGGAAAAGGAGGTAAGCTGCTTTGAGTTCTTTGAAAAAGAAAAAGATATAAGTTGAATGCATGAATGAATTAATGAATTAATGCGTGGAATGGGACAGAGCAAGGCGCACGAGCCAGTCTGCTTCCCTAGGGGGAGACAGCTTGGCAAAAGTACCCCACATTGTGAGGACTTGCAAATGTCCTTTAGCAACACATTTACTTAAGTAGTTTTTCCAGCCTGTATCCTCCCCTTCTTCCAAGGACCAAAACTTGGCAACCCTGGTGTGGGAGTTAGAGTGTCATACTGAAACTCAGAAGACCCGGGTTCAAGTCCCCACTTGGCTGTGAAGCTCACCAGATCACTGTGGACACGTCACTGCCCCCAGCCTAACCTACCCCATAGGGTTTTTGTGAGGATGAAATGGAAAGGAGGGGAAGCCATCTTGGGCAGCTCCTTGGAGGAAATCAAGGGGACAGAAACGTAGCAATCTTTTTTTCCTCACAACTCCAAGGTGTACATGAGACTAAGGCTAAATTTGGAGAGATAAGCACACTGATACACTGTAAGGCCCCTGGTCAGCTTAGCCCCAGTTCCAGAGGGTGGCCAATTATGCCATTTGGTAGCAACCGTCCTGCCAAGGTGACACGAGCCCCCCACCGCGCTCAGCTTGCTACTGAAGCCCAGCTGTGGTGGCCGAGAATCTCCCGGCCCGGCTGGCCCTCTTCTGCTGGCTTTCAGAGCACACGCCTCTCTGGCATTCACAGAAACACGCCTCTGGAGAAGGTCAAAGTCAACTTCCAAATCGTGCCGCACGCCTGGCTGGCCCACATGCTGCACAATGGAGGCGACTGCGAAGGCCTTCCAGGTCGTAGGATCCAGACGCGGCCTGTGGGGCGGTGCAGGATGGGAGCAGAGCGCCTCGCCTCCCATCCCCGGCCAGGTGGGCCCAGGGAGGCATAATCCCACGTCTGAGAGCAGCAGGGTTTGAAAAAGGAACTGCTAACGCAGCACCATGCACCAGCACCCTCCGTCCAAACCTTTTTCTAAAAACCTCACTTCTCTCAGCCTTCAGAATATTGACTTCAGCTTTCCAGAATAAATTGGCGGGCAGGCGGGGGGGGGCATTGTAGTTCGAAGGAAACATCTGATAATTGTGCCAATTTTAACAATAGATAATAATTTGACTATAAATGACATGGAATGCGGTAACTGCTTATTTTGGCATGCGAAGCAGGCCTCTCTGTGAAGCAGCTGCCAAGGAGCCCCCCCGCCCCCCAAGCCAGGCCATTGCTGAGCAGCTATGGCTAACCACATGCTTAACGCCACCAATTGCAGGGACCTGGCTCTTCAGCTGCAGCAGTGCAAGTCCCCGTGCTTAGAGCTGAGCACTAGGCAAGAGACGCACGCCAGACGGCAGGGTCAGAGAGAGGATCCCCTGGTCCAGAGGCACTCGAGGGAAATTCAGAAGGCCTCCGTTTCCACCTGCGTCCTCAGGTCCTTGCGGTCAGCACTGAATGCCCTCCAGTTCCCAAAAAACATCTTGAGGCAGGCCCAGGTTCGCTTCCCTGGTCATTTCAGCATAAAGGTACCAAGTCACAGAGCTACTGCATGCACAGAGGTGCCCACAGGCGTCTTCACGTATTTTTTCCATTCCCTTCTCTCACAGGCCTTCATGCTTCTGTCAGAAAGAATGCCCCTTATAGTGGGAAAAGGCCCATGAACTGCTCAATCCAGCACCACCGAGGTGTGCAAAGGTGCAGCTCTCCAGCATGATGTGTGTGCAGATCCTTGCCCACCTCTGCAAGTAACCACACAAAAACCTGCAATAACACACCTGCCAAATCACATCCGATTTTGAGCTAAACTGCATGGCTCAAAAGCAGAGAAGGGGCAAGACAGCCAGCTTCCTCACTGGTAGCCTCAATCCAATTTTTACCCACCCAGGGGATTAGGCAGGTGGCCCACAACAGACAAGCTCCTGCGAATATGAAACCCCGTGCACACTTTGGGGCATGTGTGCCTGCCTTGAGCCACTTCTTGGGCACTGAAGCACATTTATTTCTTCCTCTATTTCTTCAGCAGCTCCTTCCCACTCCCCTTCACTTTCCTCACACCTCTTCCTTTCACCTCCCTCTCAAGGCAAGATGCAAATGACTCTCGCATCTCCCCACTGCCTGCCATCTGAAGGATCCTCTGCACCAAGCAGTATTTTTATTTCTAGCCACTGCATCGGCCTGCTTGGTTTGACAGCCAGCTGCAATGCATCTCCCTTCCACAGAGCTTGTGTGCAACACTGGCCCTGCTAGACTGCACCTCGTGGACCGTTCTGGGCTAGATGGACCTGAGACTGCTTCAGGAGGAGATTCCCAGGTCCCTTAGTATTTTTAGATACTTTTTTGGAAGACCAAGCACAGCTTGCTAAGGACAACGCCTAGTGCAAGGTAGAGAGATGCAGCTAAGACAGTTGTGTATTGTGTCTATACTGATGCAGAGCACAAGGTAAGCGTCATCCACTCTGGCTGGCAGCCATGTGCCAGGGATTCTCCAGGGGTTGCGGCCTGGTGGTAGAACCCATGTGGAAAGTCCCAGGTTTGCTCACTAGAAGCATCCGCAGGCAGTGCTGGAAAAACGGCTGCTGCCTGTCTGTGGGTGCAGTATTGGGCTAAATGGACCCACAGCCTGACCTGACATTCAATCGCTTCCTGGGTTCCTACAGTATTTGTTTTGGCTTTTGTGCACCAACTCCAAGCTCCAACCCACAACTCCCCAACAAACAACTTCTGGCAAGTCACCAGCTTCCTTCCTTCCAGTGTACAAAGCTGCCTTCTCTCTTACCAGCATAGACTATTTTTGGACCTCTAGTCCAAAGCTGTGTTCCGATTACCTGCGGTTCTCCAGGGTCTGGGGCAAAGGAGGGTCTTTTTCATGAGGAGGTGACCTGCTCGGCAAAATTTCTAAGTGAAGTTGCTGTGGGCTGAACCTGGCCCCCTTGCGTGCAAGACGGGTGCTCCGCTCCTTCCCGAAAAAACAGATCCAACTAACCAAAACCAATTTTTATCACATGGAAAGGAAACCAGCAATCGCTGCCTTTCTGGACAGCAGCTGTAACCGTGAGCATTTATTCCTCCTTCCGATTTTCTCTGCTGGAAGTGTAAAGGTATTTACTTAAGGGCTGTCTGTGTTGTGACAGCATCCTAGACTCAGATGAATGCCTCAAATCCTCCACATTTCTGAATCATTCAGTCATGTGTTTTTGTTCGGGTTGAAAGTAGAGCAAAATGGCAGGGCCTGGGCGCAAGTCCTTGGTGGTCTCTCAAAGGACCCAGCGAAAAAGGCATTTCCTTTGTTCCTTGGGTCATTCAGAAGGGAAAATAAAAGCAGCAGTTTCGGGAGAAGGAGAGAGAGAGAGAGAGAGAGAGAGAGAATGAGAATGAGGAGATGAAGGTTGAAACAAACAACCAAGGAGAAAAAGAGGAGGCAGAATAAAATGTTGGGGGGCAGCAATTACTCTGGCAAGCAATGTTGCTAGCCAAAAATACTCGGGTGCTTTGGACATGCAAGGGGGACAAGGCAGTGTTGCAGAAAGGGTGGGCAGGGTCTTGAGGCATCTGCTTTGACCAAAAAGGGAAAAAAAGATTAACTCTTGATCATGGGAGATCTACTTGGGATGCAGCCAAGGAGACGGCCAAAATCACATCTGCAAACATGTGGTTTGCACACTTTCCCAGCAGTGGCTTTGGCAGCACAGAGAGACAGCAGAAGAGAACATGCCAGGCTACCTTCTGTGGAGCCCAACTAGGCCAGCATTGTCAACTCTGACTGGTAGCTCCCTAGGGGTTCAAGAGGAAGTTTTTGCAGCCCTACCTGGAGATCCTGGGGATCAGAGTTGGAGCTTCCTACACACCAAGCAGAACCTCCACCACTGAACTATGTTTCTCCTGCTAAAACGAAAGGAAGGGTCTAGTCCTCGTGGCTGTGAGTTCAGCACTGCTTGAAACAGAAACATCAGCAGTCAAACCCAGCTCAGTCCATCTGGCCCAGGCAGGAGTATTGCCAGACCTCCCTGGAGGTGCCAGGGTTCAAACCCAAGACCTTCTGCATGCAAAGCAGGGCTCTCGCACAAAGTCAGGGCCTCTCCCCAGGGGCCGAGCCAAAGCCCACAGACCCAATTCAGCTCCCAGGCCTCCAGACGGAGCAAAGCCCCTTCCATGTCCTTGACACTTGCTCAGGCAATCCAGCTGAGCTCAGACAACACAAGCAACCATGGCTCAGCAACAAGTCATGCTTGACCTTCGAGTGTGAGTAATCCTGTTGTCTCAACTCAGTCACTGCCGGTCAACATTGACATTACTGGGGCTCAATGCATTTAAAGGCCACAAGTCACCTCCCTCTGTCTTGCCTGAAGCAGGACTTTCTTAGCCCAAACCCCCAGTGCAGCAGATGATGCAGCAAAGGACGGGCTACTGGAGGCCCCGAGAAGCTGCTGTTATTCAGCACCGACAAACCCAGACCTGATCCAAGTCTACCCACCAGAAAACTGGCTCTCAAGTCACTCGTTTCCTTTACAAGGAGCAAAAAAACCTCTCTTCCACCAAGCCTCCAGAAGTATTGCTAAGCCATCTCCTTCTCTCCCGGAGCAGAAGGATGAGTGGCAAAAGTCAAGGCACCTATTTATAAAATGAAGCAGGCACACGGTCCAAAATGCAGGACTGTGGAAAGGCCAAGCAGTTCCTGCAAAGAAAGTGTCACATTTCGACATGACGCTCTCCAGAATTCACTGGCCACTGAAAGGGGGCAGGGGACTGGGAAAGAGGACAGCAGTGTTCGGAGGCTAAACGTACAATTGCATCATGGGAAAAGCTGCCAACATATTCCTTGTTTTCATTAAATAAATGCAAGAAGAAATGGTGGTAGGGAGTTAGACACCAGATGGAAAGTTAGTAATGAGTTAAAGTGCTGTTGGACTGGGATCCGGGTTCTATTCCCCACTCAGCCATGCAGTTGACTGGGTGCCTTTGGGCCTAACCTACTTCACAGGAGAGTGGAGGAGTAACATTATGTAAGCCACCTTGGGGACCACATATAGGCCAGATGTAAATGTAATACAGCAATGAACAAACCAGAGCCCAGGGGCTCACCCCACAAAGCTGCATGGCTGGTGATTCAGAAGAGGGAAAAAGACACCCCTCTTCACTCAACACAGAGTTGAAGAATGGCCACCAATCGGGATGGCTTGAAAAGGGGATTGGACGAATTCAAGGAAGAGAAGGCTCCACAGAGCCACTAGTCCTCATGGCTGTATCAGAGGCTTTGTGCCTGTGTGCTGTGGCACTGCTGTGAGCAGCTGGGGGAGCTGGACTAGAAGGGCCTGAATCTGGTCCAACAAGCCGCCTCTTCCAACCGCATCCATAGGATTCCCGCCCCCACCCCGGCATTTATGAATTTTAACTCATCACCAACCTCCTGAGCAGCAGCATTTCTGCTTTAAAGTTTCCCCAAATGCCCACGAAGTTAACCGGATTCCCCCATTTCCCAAGAAGAAAAGTATCACGGAGAGGCCGCAACCCCCCCACCCCCAGTTAATTCTCAAGGAAATGAAGGAAATGTAAATGCGGACCGACCGGGCGTTTTTCACACCAATCCAGGCTGCAGCTCCGCACTACAAACTCCACCCCAATGCAAAGCGGGCGGGGGGGGGGGCCACATGGTTTGCGGCTCAGGAGGCATCAATTGTCGCGAATTCCATCCTCAAATTCCTCCACGGGTTTGCCTGAATTCATTTAGTAGATCCGAGCCGGGGCGGGGGGGGGGGGGGGGGGAGAGCGAGAGAAATGGGAGCCCATTCCCTCGCCAAATCATCTCTCCACTCCATCCCCCACTCCCCCCCCCCGCGAGAACGTCTCCCTGGCGAGCTTGCAAGCGGGACGCCTTGCAAAGTTCGTCTCCCACCCTCACGCCCCGGTCGGGTGCAGTTGTTCGGAAAGGGTGGACCGAGACGCGTGCGCTCAAGAGGGGTTTTTTGAACCGGGAGACCTGGCAAAAAAATGCCAAGGACCCCCCCCCCGCCCCGATTTCTGCTCCGGGAGGATTTGTCCCCCTCCCCCAAGCCTCGGCCTTCTGCAAGCAACAACTTCAGCAGAGAAATGAGGGAAGAGATGAGCTGGGGGAGAGCTTACTTCTTCTCATGTACCGTTCTCCGGGACTTTTTTTTTGGGGGGGGGAGATTGGGGGAGAAAAAAGAGGAGGAGAAAGAATGTTTCTAAAGGGCAGTTCTATACACGCGCCTCCCCGCGAGTAAGCCGCGCTGCCTGCACGGCGGCTTACTTCCGAGCAGACCCGTTGCAGTCGACAGGAGGCAGGGGGCTACGTGCGACCAGGCGCCCCCCCCCCGCCGCCACCGGCCTCATCGACAGGCCAGGGAAGGCGAGCTTACCAAATCGGGACGCTTCCAGCCTCTCTCCCTCCCCGCCCGCGGCGGGCAGGGGAGCTCCGGCGGGCCCCGCACGCCAGTTGCCGGCCGCCCCCTCTCGGCCAGCCTGCCAGCCGACGGTCCGCTCCCAAACTCAGGTGTCCGGGGACCGGGAAGCGGCAGGCGTCCCCCCGCGACGCCCCGCGGCCTCCCGGCCCGACCCCGCGAGTTGCACAACCAGACGGCGAGCCCCTCCCGAGCCGGCCCGGGCGGGCGACAAAGCGCGCTGCCTGCCCGGCCCTGGCGCGCCCCCGCGGCCTCGGCGCCCTCACCGTTGATCTCGTGGCTGGGCGCCTCGCTCTGGCTGAAGCCTTTGGCCACGTAGAGCCGCTTCACTTCGGAGCAACTTCGCGAGCGCGGCTCGGCTGCAGGCGGCGACGCGGCGACCAGGCACAGCAGCAGCGGCGGCAGCAGCAGCAGCAGCAGCAGCGGGACCGGCCGGCTGCAGGCGGCGGCCGGGGCAGCGAGGCGCGCG